>NC_090813.1:142170992-142225992 GCF_000390325.3 Nicotiana tomentosiformis
ATCTTTGAGAATACATTAGCACCCTGAAGCTGATCAAATAAATCATCAATATGTGGTAGTGAGTACTTGTTCTTGATAGTAACCACTTCACGACCCAAATCCCACTATAGGCCATGATCGCGCTAAACGTCGTCGTTAGCAAGCCAACAATTAATTCAATACATCAACAATTAACCAAAAATGCAGTTTGAAATAATTAAAGAAATAAAGAGTAGAAATTATTTGATTTTATAGAAATATAGATATTATTATTTTAAATGTTCCAATAAGGCAAAAATATAAACCAGAAAGTCTTAGCGGAATACAATCAAGAGCCAAATCTAAATCCCTAGAATCCAGCATCACAAGTACTTGAGCATCTACTGGAGAGTACAATACTAATACAACCTAATTCTGGAATATAAGTATAGACAAAATAAAATAAATGAATATGATGGAAACTCTGTGTGCTGCGGATTGTAGCATGGAATGCAGCTCACCATAAATCTGCCTCAGCAGTTGCTCCTATGCGCCAAGATGACAACCAAATCAACCTGTCTCAGTAGCCACACAATTAGTGCAGAAGTGTAGCATGGGTACCTAAATCAATACATACCCGGTAAGTATCTAGCCTAAACCCGAAGAAGTAGTGATGAGTGGTCGACATCGATACTTACTAGCAGGCCAATATAATAATAAAAAAGAAATTGGTATGAGGCATAGCAAGTAAAGGAAACAAAATAGATATAAGTGCATAACACGATCCTCAACAGAAGAATAAATATGGGGTCCTCAATAACTCAATACTACCTCAAGTGGAATAAATAATGGTCATCACCAGATAAAACGTCACATCTCAGGTTAGGAAAACTCATTGGTACACTGACTTATCAGATATTACACACAATTTTGTCAAGGCGAGCAGCCCAATCCCATAAGAGTAATGGCACGATTTCATGTCGTGGCATACGGCCCGGTCCTATAATAGTACCTCTGAGGCATTCAGCCCGATCCCATAATCGTGTAGACTATCGAGGGTCGATAGGCAGGAACCATAGATGCATCTCATAATACTGTCGAGGTGAACGGCCCGATCCCATAATTATATTGCTGAGGTATTCAGCCCGATCCCATAGGAATAGTGAAACTTGATGGCTCACTGGCCCCACTCACTAATATATGTGTGAGTTATGAAATTCAAAAAACTTTCGGACAAATTCATACAATACGGGAGAAATCCGTAAAAGGAAGCATAATCTCCACTTCGAATCAAGTAGCTCACCAAATATCCAAAATTGCAAGTCCGATAATTTACACAAATCTAGTTTCAGGTAAAAATGTAAATTAAAGCAATTAAACAGGCAAGAACAACTAATATATTAAAATTAAAGCATGGCGTGAGTCTATGTCTACCCGGACCTAATTAGGAATTCTAGCGTATGCACGGAAACTCATTACCTCATACATGCGTAGCTTCCACAACATGTAGTATATAACAATTATAGAGCCTACTGGTTAAATTCCCCCTCACAAGGTTAGACAGGAGACTTACCTTGCTCCGAATTCCGATAACCAACTCTGACGCCTCTATAACTCCTAAAGCCAATGTCAAACGATCCAAAACTAGTCAAACAACTTGCAAAGCAATAAAAATATACTCAAAATATTATAATTTAACAATTTATAACAATTCTCAACTCCACTCAAAAAGTCAACAAAGTCAACCCCGACCTACATGCCCCGATTTCGAAATTGTTTTAAGATAAGCATTACCCATAGCACCACGAACTCAAATATATAATTTGTTCCCAATTCTATGTCCAATTTCGTGGTCAAAATCTAAAAAATACCAGTTCTAGGTTTTCTTCAAAAATCCCACAATTCTTACAAATTTCCATGTTAACATACATAAATAATCCTTGTATTTAACTTACAACAAGTGGGAATAAGTTACCACATGATAGATGAAAATGGCTCCTCCAAATCGCCCAAGCAAGAGCAAAATTACTTGAAATGAGAAAAAATCACTTGCAACTTATATTCTGCCCAAATATTACCCTACATGAACGCGGCATGTGCCTTGCGTTCGTGAAGCACTATTCAGCTCCAACTCCAATTTACACTTCGCGAATGCAAGACAAGGACCGCGAATGTGAGACAAGGCCCACGAACACGATGACTTACCAAGCCAGACCTCCCCTAACGTGACCCACTCTTTCGCGAACGCAAAAGCCAATCTCCAAGACCAGCTTCTCCTATGTGAACTTGATGCACCTCTGCCCCACACCTTCCCGAACGCGACACTTCTATCGTGAACGTGTAGAACAAACCTCCACCAGCAAAATCCTTCATCTTGAACGCGTGCTTCCCACCGCGTTCGCGAAGAACAACACCACAAACCAGCACCAGCACTAGCAAAACACCAAATCTTGGTCTTAAACCATATCTAAACACACCCGAGGCCCTCGGGACCCTGTCCAATCATTCAAGCTAGTCCCAATACCTTATCCAAACTTTTCCACAGGCTTGAAATGTCACGAATAACATCAAAACCACGAATCGACGATCAAAATCCTTCTTGTAACTTTCAAACCTTCAAACTATGTCGAATGCATCCGAATCACACTTGGACATTCTGGATCACAACCAAACTTCGTACACAAGTTCCAATCAATAAACGAACCTATCCAAGGTCCCGAAACACCACCCATAGTTTGAAACACCAAAGTACACTCTAAGTCAAACTTAGCAAATTTCAAACCTTCAAAATGAAAACATCCAATGATAAGCGCTGAATCAACCATCCGATACTCATCCCGAATGTACGCCCAAGAGAGAAATCACCTTACCAACCTATAGGAACCTTCAAATCCCGATTCTGTAGTTGTTTTATCAAAAGTCAAACCTTGTCAACTCTTCCAACTTAAAGCTTTCAAATTGAGAACTATTCTTCCAAATCGACTCTCAACTTATCGAAAATCAAAACCAACTACATGTGCAAGTCATAATACATAAAGTGAAGCTACTCAAGGTCTCAAACTGCCGAACAGCATGATAGAGCTCAAAATGACCGGTCGAGTCATTACTTAACCTTATTTAGCTACCAGTAGTCAATACACATCCCCATAGAACCGTCCTTTTTCTTCACAAATAGAACTGGAGTATCCAGGGTGAAACACTCGGCCTAGCAAAACCCTTATCAAGCAACTCATAAGGTTGTTCCTTTAATTCCTTTATCTCTACTGGTGCAATGCAATATTGTGGAATTTATATGGGCTGAGCGCCCGGCAGAAGTCAATACCAAAATCAATATCCCTATCGGGTGGCATGCCTGGCAGGTCTGCTGGAAACACATCTAGAAATTCACTCACTACTGGAACTAACTCAACGGTAAGAGTACTAGCACTAACATCCCTCACAAATACTAAGTACGCCAAGTACCCTTTCTCAACCTTCTATTGAGCCTTCAGAAAAAACACCACCTTACTACGAACATGACCCAATGAACCTCTCCACTCTGACTCGGCAACCCCAGCATAGCCAATATCACAGTCTTTAGCATGACAATCAAGAACAATGTGATATGGTGATAACAAATCCATGCCCAAAATAACATCAAAGTCTACCATATTGAGTAACAAAAGGTCCACCCTAGTCTCATAACCCCCAATAGTGACCAAACAAGAATGATAGACCCGATCTACCACAATAGAATCCCTAACGGACGTAGATACAGAAACAGAAGTAATCAAAGAATCATGGTAAATATCAAAATATGAAGCAAAATAGGATGACATATATGAGTAAATGGAACCCGAATCAAATAAAATCGATGCATCTCTATGACAGACCGGAAAAATACCTGTAATGACGACATCTGATGCAACTGCCTCAGTCCTACCAAGACAGCATAAAAACGGGTCTGGCCTCCCCCTCTAGGACAACCTCTACCCGCCTGTCCTCCACCCCTAGCTGGTTGTGCAGGTGGAGTAGCAACTAGTGCAGAAACAATAGCCTAAGTACCATGCAGAGGTCCACCCTTGTGAAGTCTAGGATAATTTCTCACCATGTTCCTATTATCACAACACTCGAAACAACCTCTCTACAGGCGTGGCTGTTGGTACTGAGTCTTTCCCGGACAGCTAGAATAACCTATGTAGGAACCCCATGCAGAAGGTGCACTGGAATATGGCTGTCCTAAATGAGTACTTTGAGGTCCCTGAAGAACAGGATTACTACGAGTAACCTGAAGTGCCAACTGAACTAGTCGACTGATATAACCTTTTCCATGACGAGCTGAGAATGTTGAGCGAGAACCACTAAATCCTTCGAAATCTCGAGGCCACTTGGCCTCCCTATCCCGTCTCTCATGGTCGCGGATACGCTACAACCTCCTAGCGATCTCTATAACCTGTTGGAATAGAGTATCAGTCTCCAACTCCTGTACCATCCCAAATCTGAGGCCATAACTAAGTCCCTCAATAAATTTACGAACTCTCTCTCTAAGGGTGGAAACCAAAGTAGGTGCATGTCGAGATAACTTAGTAAACCTCATAGCATACTCAAGCACAGTCAAAGTCCCCTAGCGCAACTGATCGAACTCGGTGCGCAACACATCCCTGAGTGTCTGTGGAACAAACTCCCTCAAAAAGAGATTAGTGAACTAAGCCCAAGTATGTGGCACTATGTCAGCTGGCCTACTCTCCTCATAAGTTTTCCACCATTTATATGCCAGCCCGGTCAGCTAGAAAGTAGTAAGGGTGACTAACCCATCTCAACTCTATTATACCCATAATACACAAAATATGATGACACTAGTCTAGCAAACCCTGTGAATTCTCAGAAGTTGTGCCGCTAAAAGTAAGAGGATGATACTTCTTGAACCTTTCTAACCTATTTTGCTCCTTCTCTGACGTCACTGGCTTGGCTTCAGGCTGAATCGCAATCACTGGCTGCACCGGCATAACACCCGGGGTGTGATCAACATGAGCTCGCTGCTCTATACTATGGGCGATAGGAGTTTGAGCTCCTCCCCAACCTAAGAAGCAGTTTCTCTAAATGGGATCAACCCCGCTTGAGCCAGGGTACCAAACATGCTCAAAAAATATGCCAAAGTCTCTTGAAGTCTAG
Organism: Nicotiana tomentosiformis; assembly: GCF_000390325.3. Classification (NCBI taxonomy): domain Eukaryota; kingdom Viridiplantae; phylum Streptophyta; class Magnoliopsida; order Solanales; family Solanaceae; genus Nicotiana; species Nicotiana tomentosiformis. The sequence goes on from NC_090813.1 coordinate 142,176,102, forward strand.
GGGTACCAACATGCGCCTCAAGTGCCTGCCCCCCCCCCCTCTAAACCATAGCCGCTGGTGGCTTCTCATTCGTGGCGCTAGCACGGCCCATCGTCGTAACACGTGATCTGCCTCTGCCTCGGCCTCTTCCCTGACCTCTAGCAACACCGTCACCGGGTGTAGCATCATTAGTAAATGAAGCTCGTGTCCTCATCATCTGTGAGAGAATGAAAAAGACAAAGGCTCAAATTTCAAAATCAATAAATCTGCACAATAAAGGAATGAATGAAGTGAAATTTCCTAATAATGACGTAGCCTCTCGAAGATAAGAACAGACATCTTCGTACCAATCCGCAAGATTCTACTAAACTTGCTTAAGACTCGTGGAGCCTATGAACCTAGACCTCTCATACTAACTTGTCACGACTTAAAAATCCCACCTTAATGATCGTGATGGCACCTAGTACCTAAGACTAGGTAAGAATATACATAACATAACAAGTTCAAAATGTAAATAAAAGCGGTGAAAGGCCATAATGTAGTCAAGACAGAAATACCGAAGTCGCAATCCCAAAATCTAGTAATACTGAGTCATAAGCTCTACAAGGAATACATAATAAGTCTTAATGTATACATCATTATCTGGAATACAAAACAGTAATAAAGCAACCAAAGAGGGTGACTCCGAGGCTTGCGAACTGGAAAATAGGTATATCTTGAAGTCTCTAACAGCTCAGGATCAACTCACTAATGACCGACACGCTCTGAGGTACCTGGATCTGCACTAAAATGTGTAGAAGCGTAGTATAGGTAGACCACAATCAGTACCCAGTAAGTATCAAGACTAACCTTGGTGGAGTAGTGACGAGGTTCAAGTAAGACACTCACTAGACAAATAACTTGTGCATAATATCAATATAAATCCAATGCCGAAAAGTATAATAGGATAAATATCAACAAAGAATAAGGCATGTGGTAACAGGGCAATTTAACGTACAACTCGTAAAACACAAAGTGAAATCATTTAAGGAAAACAAGGATATGTTCAAAACATCAACCCGTTCAAACACAAGGATAGCATAAGGAATCACCCCAAAATACCACACAGCATAATCAACAAGTCACCCATATAACGTCGTGTGATCTTCACAATGCAATATTTTCCCTTATATAGCTACACGTGCATAAACCTCCTTATCTCGCCGTGTGAATATCGGCACTAATGAAGTATTCCCCTTACGTGCAACACGCGCATAAGCCCTCTTATTTCGCCGCATGCGCCTCAATAACACCACTCCTATGTCGCTGCATGCGAATCTTGCCACTCTTATACGCCACACAATAACAATCCACCCGCAAAACACGTACACATGTGCCACAACATCACCACAACAGTACCAAAATCACAACAAGATATAGCCCACGGATCAATAATAATGTGTGCAAGAATAATAATAAATAATATAAGGTGCAGGAGTAAACAATAATAAAACACGTTTCATATAACAAACAACCCCAATCCAAGACATATTAATAGCCTAGGATCTAATCCAGTCAATTACCACACATATGCCCGTGTACACACTCATCACCTTATGTACACGTCGTTTCACTTAGCACATATAAAGAAAATTAGGCCAATCCTATGGGGGAATTTCACCACACAAAGTTAGGAAAGATAATTACATCAAAAAAGAAAAGTTAATACTCAAAGATGCCCTTCCTGCGTGAATCACCCTCTGTATGGCTCGAATCTAGACAAAACAACTTAATAGTATCAATAGAAGCAATAGGAAACAAGCCCAAACGATAAAGTTACGATCTTAGTTCAATTAAGCAAAGTCGACCGAAAAAGTCAATCCCGGGCCTGCACCCCGGAACCCAACAAAACACACAAATACCGAACACCCATTCCAATACGAGTACAAATATATGTATTTTATCCAAATCCGGCCTTAAATCGACCCTTAAATCTTCAATTTTTACTTTAGAAATGTTTTTACTAAAATTCCCAATTTCTTCAACTAGATTAATTAATTAATCGCTAAAATCAAGGTTGTAATCATGAATAATAAACAAATAAAATAAAAAATACTTACCCCAATAAAATTCTTGAAAATTCCCTCCAAAATCGCCCAAATCTGAGATCTATAACTCAAAATGTGATAAAATAACCAAAACCCTCGAAATAGAGTACTTAAATGATCTGACCAGGCATACACATCGCGAATGCGGCACGTGCCTCGAGTTCGTGAAGCACAAAATGATGACTGCCTATGAAACCCCTGCGCGAATGCGATGACCTGTTCGTAAACGTGATGCATACCAGAACAAAGCCTACGCAAATTCCATCCCTCCCTCGCGAACGCGAAGGCAAAAAGTCTGACGCCCAACCGACCTTCTCTTCTACGCGAACGCGGCACCCTACTCGAGATCGCGAAGGCCACTACCTTCCGAAGCTCCACGAACACGGTCATCCTTTTGTGAATGCGAAGAAAAAATACACCTTCCACCAAATGTTCTCTGCGAAAGCGACTTCTTTGTCGGGATCGCCCATGAAGGAAACCATACATCGGCCAACAACAGTCCAAAACAAGAGTAAATGGTATGAAACTAATCTAAAACACACCTAAGGCCGCCGAGACCCCGTTCAATCACACAAACCAATCTTAAAACATGACACGAACCTACTCGAGGCCTCAAATCATATAACAGCATTGAAACCATGAATCACACCTCTACTTAAGCCTAAGGAACTAATCAAAATCTCTAAATTCAAAACATATGTTGAACATGCCTAAACACCTCGGAATGACCTCAAATTTTGCATGCCAGTCCCAAATAACACAACGGGCCTATTTCAACTCCCAGAACCATAATTGGAACTCGATATCATCAAAGTCAACTCTCGATCAAACCTATCAACCTTCCAAACCTTCACCTTTCGCTAAATAGAACCAATTCAACCTAGGGACCTCCATATCCGGACATATGCGTAAGTCCAAAATAACTATACAAAGCTATTGGAACCATCAAAATACTATTCCGGAGTCATATATTCAAAAGTCAAACTCTGGTCAACTCTTACAACTTAAACCTCCAACCAAGGGACTAAGTCTCCTAAATTAATCCAAAACTCTCCTGAAACTAACCAACCATCCCATCAAGTCACATAATCCCAAATACACATACGGGGAACTTCAAAAGGGGAAACAAAACTAAAATACTCAAGAAGATCGGTCAGGTCATTACACCAGACATGCCACTCGACAGGGATATTGATTTTTGTATTGATCTGGTGTCGGGAACTCAGCCCATTCTTTATTCCACCATATCTCATGGCACCAGTGGAGTGAAGGAATTGAAGGAATAGTTACATGAGTTGCTTGATAAGGGTTTCATCAGATCTAGTATGTCACCTTGGGGTGCATCAGTACTATTTGTGAAGAAGAAAGATAGTTCCATGAGGATGTGCATTGACTACAGGAAGTTGAATAAGGTTACTATTAATAAGAAGTATTCAATAATGCGTATTTATGATTTATTTGATCAACTTCAGAGTGCTAAGGTATTCTCGAAGATTGGCTTGAGATAGGGGTACCATCAGTTGAAGATCAGGGCTTCAAATATTCCTAAGACGACTTTCCGGACATGTTATGGGCATTATTAGTTCTTAGTGATGTCTTTTGGGCTGACCAATGCCCCAACATCTTTCATGCACTTGATAAATAGTGTATTTCAGCCTTATCTGAATATCTTCGTCATAGTTTTTATTGATGATATAGTGGTGTATTCTCGTAGTTAGTAGGAGCATGAGCGGCACTTGAGGATCATGCTCTAGATATTGAGGGAGAAGAAGCTATATGCTAAATTTTCCAAGTGTGAGTTCTGGTTAGACTCGGTGACATTCTTGGGCCACGCGGTGTCTAGTGAGGGGATTAAGGTGGATCTGAAGAAGATTGAGGCAGTTCAAAGTTGGACTAAACCGTTTACTGCTATAGGGGTTTGGAGTTGTAAGGCTCCGTAATATTTAGCAAAGGAAAAATAATATTTCGTGGTACCGAACTGGGCTTCCGTGTTTGAGGATTGTATAAATTCTTCGCGGCTCGAAAACTCGCAGCGGCTTAAACTTTTTCAATTGAACAGTGCGCTGGGGAGTTGAAGGAAAATGTTCGGCAGAAGTAGGCATTTCCGTGGTCCGTTCTACGACTGTAGAATGGCCGCAGAGTCGAGCATTCTTTTGGGCCATTTTTAATGTCATTTTTGTGGTCCATTATGCGACCGTATAACCATTTCGCGAGCCGCACACTTGTCGCATATCCCGCTTTGGGATTTTTCGGAGGGAGGTTCTGTGGTGCACTATGCGAGCGCAGAACCGTTCTGCGGTACATTATGGGATCGCAGAACAGGTCTGCGGTCCGCATAGTGACCGTAGAATAGGTCTCCGGTCCGCATAGTGACCGCAGACCTGGTCAGTTCCTTTCTAGTTTTGGCACCCCAATTTCGCAGTCATTTCGCGGACCACATAACCATTATGCGGTTGCATATGCGACCGCAGAACCTGTTCCGGAACTTCAATTTGGGTTATTAAAACCCGACCCTACTTCATTAAAATAGATGTAAGGGGCCATTTTTGAGCAAAACCTGATACTTTAGAGTGAGAGAGAGAGTCCTAGAGGGAGAAAGTGATCTTCATCAAGTTACTCTTCAATTCTTGCTTAAAACCTTGAAGATTACCAAGAGAGGCACCTAGGTTTTCTTCCTAAGAGGTAAGATTCTATATCCCCAAACTCTTAATTTCAAAATGTAACTAGAATGGGCCATTAGTAAGGTAATTCATGGGGATGGGAGTGCTTACCTTGCATGCATGTGTTCCTAAGGTATGTTGGGAGGTTGTGAGTTAAAGATAGAAAAGAATGGGGTGTGGGTTGGTGGAGTCTTTCATAAAAAGGGCTATGAAACCTTAATACACATATAGTATTTGATAGAATGCTCAAGCGAGCTAGAATTATGATCGTTTTCCTAATTTTGAGTTCAATTTTGCTATATTGCTAAAATAGATTGAAGTTGCTAATATTCCGGAACGTCTTAGAGTTTTAAGAGGCTCAATTGAGGTATGTTGGCTAAACCCCCTTCTTCTTAGAATTGAATCCCACGGTGTTCATGTAATTGGAGTAAGTCTTTGAACATTATTGAATTGGATATTCCTAATGTGGTTATGTTGAAGGATGTATGTTCAATACTTATTCTAAATGCTTCATCATGTCATCTTGTGATTTGAGGATGTGTTCAAAATGTGGAATATGTGTTAGAAATGTTAAGACATCAAGTCGTTCGTGCACCTTTTTTTTCTTTTCGCGAAAAGCGGACTTCGACATGTGACAACTCTTTTAAGGAGGTATTAAGGTGGATCTGAAGAAGATTGAGTCAATTCATAGTTGGACTAGACCGTTTCCTGCTATAGGGATCCGGAGTTGTAAGGCCCCGTAAAATTTAGCAAAGCAAAAATAATGTTTCGTGGTACCGAATTGGGCTTACGTGTTTGAGGATTGTATAAATTCTTCGCAGCTCAAAAACTCGCCGTGGCTCGGACTTTTTAGATTGAACAGTGCGCTGGGGAGTTGAAGGAAAATGTAGGTATTAAAAGTAGGCATTTCAGCAATCCGTTCCACGACCACAGAAGCACTCTGCGGATCGCAGAATGGCCGCAGAGTTGAGCATTCTTTTAGGCCATTTTTAATGTCATTTTTGCGGTCCATTATGCGACCGCATAACCATTTTGTGAGCCGCACTCTTGTCGCATATACCGCTTTGGGATTTTTCGGATAGAGGTTCTGTGGTGTACTATGCGACCGCAGAACCGTTATACGGTACATTATGCGACCGCAGAATTGGTCTCTAGTCCGCATAGTGACCGCAAACCTGGTCAGTTCCTTTCTAGATTTGGCACCCGAATTTCGCGGTCATTTCGCGGACCGCATAACCATTATGCGGTCGCATATTCGACCGCAGAACCTGTTCCGGACTTTATTTTGGATTTTTAAGACCCGACCCCACTTCGTTAAAATAGATGTAAGGGGCCATTTTTGAGCAAAACCTGATACTTTAGAGTGAGAGAGAGAGTCCTAGAGGGAGAAAGTGATCTTCATCAAGTTACTCTTCAATTCTTGCTTAAAACCTTGAAGATTATCAAGAGAGGCACCTAGGTTTTCTTCCTAAGAGGTAAGATTCTATATCCCTACACTCTTAATTTCAAAATGTAACTAGAATGGGCCATTAGTAAGGTAATTCATGGGAATGGGAGAGCTTAGCTTGCATGCATGTGTTCCTAAGGTATGAGGGGAGGTTGTGAGTTAAAGATAGAAAAGAATGGGGTGTGGGTTGGTGGAGTCTTTCATAAAAAGGGCTATGAAACCTTAATACACATATAGTATTTGATAGAATGCTCAAGTGAGCTAGAATTATGATCGTTTTCCTAATTTTGAGTTCAATTTTGCTATATTGCTAAAATAGATTGAAGTTGCTAATATTCCGGAACGTCTTAGAGTTTTAAGAGGCTCAATTGAGGTATGTTGGCTAAACCCCCTTCTTCTTAGAATCGAATCCCACGTTGTTCATGTAATTGGAGTAAGTCTTTGATCATTATTGATTTGGCTATTCCTAATGTGGTTATGTTGAAGGATGTATGTTCAATACTTATTCTAAATGCTTCATCATGTCATCTTGTCATTTGAGGATGTGTTCAAAATATGGAATATGTGTTAGAAATGTTAAGACATCATGTGTGTCGTGCCCCTTTTTTTTTTTTCGCGAAAAGCGGGCTTCGACATGTGACAACTCTTTTAAGGAGGTATTAAGGTGGATCCGAAGAAGATTGAGGCAGTTTAGAGTTGGACTAGACCGTTTCCTGCTATAGGGATCCGGAGTTGTAAGGCCCCGTAAAATTTAGCAAAGGAAAAATAATGTTTCGTGGTACCGAATTGGGCTTACGTATTTGAGGATGGTATAAATTCTTCGCGGCTCAGACTTTTTGGATTGAACTGTGCGCTGGGGAGTTGAAATAAAATGTAGGTTTTAACAGTAGGCATTTCCGTGGTCCGTTCTACGACCGCAGAAGCACTCTGCGGATCGCAGAAAGGCCGCATAGTGGAGCAGTCTTTTGGGCCATTTTTAATGTCATTTTTGCGGTCCATTATGCGACTGCATAACCATTTCGCGGGCCGCACTCTTGGCGCATATCCTGCTTTGGGATTTTTCTAAGGGAGGTTCTATGGTACTCTATGTGACTGCAGAACTATTCTGCAGTACATTATGCGACCGCAGAACAGGTCTGCGGTCCGCATAGTGACCGCAGAATAGGTTTGATGTCCGCATAGTGACCACAGACCTGGTCAGTTCCTTTCTAGTTTTGGCACTCCAATTTCGCGGTCATTTCGCGGACCGCATAACCATTATGCGGTCTTATATGCGACCGCAGAACCTGTTTAGAGCTTCATTTTGGATTTTTAAAACACGACCCTACTTCGTTAAAATAGATGTAAGGGGCCATTTTTGAGCAAAACCTGATACTTTAGAGTGAGAGAGAGAGTCCTAGAGGGAGAAAGTGATCTTCACCACGTTACTCTTCAATTCTTGCTTAAAACCTTGAATATTATCAAGAGAGGCACCTAGGTTTTCTTCCTAAGAGGTAAGATTCTATATCCCTACACTCTTAATTTCAAAATGTAACTAGAATGGGCCATTAGTAAGGTAATTCATGGGAATGGGAGAGCTTAGCTTGCATGCATGTGTTCCTAAGGTATGAGGGGAGGTTGTGAGTTAAAGATAGAAAAGAATGGGGTGTGGGTTGGTGGAGTCTTTCATAAAAAGGGCTATGAAACCTTAATACACATATAGTATTTGATAGAATGCTCAAGTGAGCTAGAATTATGATCGTTTTCCTAATTTTGAGTTCAATTTTGCTATATTGCTAAAATAGATTGAAGTTGCTAATATTCCGGAACGTCTTAGAGTTTTAAGAGGCTCAATTGAGGTATGTTGGCTAAACCCCCTTCTTCTTAGAATCGAATCCCACGTTGTTCATGTAATTGGAGTAAGTCTTTGATCATTATTGATTTGGCTATTCCTAATGTGGTTATGTTGAAGGATGTATGTTCAATACTTATTCTAAATGCTTCATCATGTCATCTTGTCATTTGAGGATGTGTTCAAAATATGGAATATGTGTTAGAAATGTTAAGACATCATGTGTGTCGTGCCCCTTTTTTTTTTTTCGCGAAAAGCGGGCTTCGACATGTGACAACTCTTTTAAGGAGGTATTAAGGTGGATCCGAAGAAGATTGAGGCAGTTTAGAGTTGGACTAGACCGTTTCCTGCTATAGGGATCCGGAGTTGTAAGGCCCCGTAAAATTTAGCAAAGGAAAAATAATGTTTCGTGGTACCGAATTGGGCTTACGTATTTGAGGATGGTATAAATTCTTCGCGGCTCAGACTTTTTGGATTGAACTGTGCGCTGGGGAGTTGAAATAAAATGTAGGTTTTAACAGTAGGCATTTCCGTGGTCCGTTCTACGACCGCAGAAGCACTCTGCGGATCGCAGAAAGGCCGCATAGTGGAGCAGTCTTTTGGGCCATTTTTAATGTCATTTTTGCGGTCCATTATGCGACTGCATAACCATTTCGCGGGCCGCACTCTTGGCGCATATCCTGCTTTGGGATTTTTCTAAGGGAGGTTCTATGGTACTCTATGTGACTGCAGAACTATTCTGCAGTACATTATGCGACCGCAGAACAGGTCTGCGGTCCGCATAGTGACCGCAGAATAGGTTTGATGTCCGCATAGTGACCACAGACCTGGTCAGTTCCTTTCTAGTTTTGGCACTCCAATTTCGCGGTCATTTCGCGGACCGCATAACCATTATGCGGTCTTATATGCGACCGCAGAACCTGTTTAGAGCTTCATTTTGGATTTTTAAAACACGACCCTACTTCGTTAAAATAGATGTAAGGGGCCATTTTTGAGCAAAACCTGATACTTTAGAGTGAGAGAGAGAGTCCTAGAGGGAGAAAGTGATCTTCACCACGTTACTCTTCAATTCTTGCTTAAAACCTTGAATATTATCAAGAGAGGCACCTAGGTCTTCTTCCTAAGAGGTAAGACTCTATAACCTCAGACTCTTAATTTCAAAATGTAACTAGAATGGGCCATTAGTAAGGTAATTCATGGTGATGGGAGTGCTTACCTTGCATGCATGTGTTCCTAAGGTATGTGGGGAGGTTGTGAGTTAAAGATAGAAAAGAATGGGGTGTCGGTTGGTGGAGTCTTTCATAAAAAGGGCTATGAAACCTTAATACTCATATAGTATTTGATAGAATGCTCAAGTGAGCTAGAATTATGATTTTTTCCTAATTTTGAGTTCAATTTTGCTATATTGCTAAAATAGATTGAAGTTACTAATATTTTGGAACGTCTTATAGTTTTAAGAGGCTCAATTGAGGTATGTTGGCTAAACCCCCTTCTTCTTAGAATCGAATCCCACGGTGTTCATGTAGTTGGAGTAAGTCCTTGATCATTATCGAATTGGATATTCCTAATGTGGTTGTGTTGAAGGATGTATATTCAATACTTATTCTAAATGCTTCATCATGTCATCTTGTCATTTGAAGATGTGTTCAAAATATGGAATATGTGTTAGAAATGTTAAGACATCATGTCTGTCATTCCCCTTTTGTTTCTTTTCGCGAAAAGCGGGCTTCGACATGTGACAACTCTTTTGAGGTATTAAGATGGATCCGAAGAAGATTGAGGCAGTTCAGAGTTGGACTAGACCGTTTCCTGCTATAGGGATCCGGAGTTGTAAGGCCCCGTAAAATTTAGCAAAGGAAAAATAATGTTTCGTGGTACCGAATTGGGCTTACGTATTTGAGGATTGTATAAATTCTTCGTGGCTCAAAAACTCGCCGCGGCTCGGACTTTTTGGATTGAACAGTGCACTGGGGAGTTGAAGGAAAATGTAGATATTAAAAGTAGGCATTTCCGCGGTCCGTTCTACGACCGCAGAAGCACTCTGCAGATCGTAGAATGGACGCATAGTGGAGCAGTCTTTTGGGCCATTTTTAATGTCATTTTTGCGGTCCATTATGCGACCGCATAACCATTTCGCGGGCCGCACTCTTGGCCCATATCCCGCTGTGGTATTTTTCTGAGGGAGGTTCTGTGGTGCTCTAGGCGACTGCAGAACCGTTCTGCGGTACATTATGCGACCGCATAACAGGTCTGCGGTCTACATAGTGACCGCAGAATAGGTCTCCGGTCTGCATAGTGACCACAGACCTCGTCAGTTCCTTTCTAGTTTTGGCACCCCAATTTCGCGGACCGCATAATCATTATGCGATCGCATATGCGACCGCAGAACCTTTTCCAGAGCTTCATTTTGGATTTTTAAAACCTGACCCTACTTTGTTAAAATAGATGTAAGGGGCCATTTTTGAGCAAAACCTGATACTTTAGAGTGAGAGAGAGAGTCCTAGAGGGAGAAAGTGATCTTCATCAAGTTACTCTTCAATTCTTGCTTAAAACCTTGAAGATTATCAAGAGAGGCACCTAGGTCTTCTTCCTAAGAGGTAAGACTCGATAACCTCAGACTCTTAATTTCAAAATGTAACTAGAGTGGGCCATTAGTAAGGTAATTCATGGGTATGGGAGTGCTTACCTTGCATGCATGTGTTCCTAAGGTATGTGGGGAGGTTGTGAGTTAAAGATAGAAAAGAATGGGGTGTCGGTTGGTAGAGTCTTTCATAAAAAGGGCTATGAAACCTTAATACACATATAGTATTTGATAGAATGCTCAAGTGAGCTAGAATTATCATTTTTTCCTAATTTTGAGTTCAATTTTGCTATATTGCTAAAATAGATTGAAGTTGCTAATATTCCGGAATGTCTTAGAGTTTTAAGAGGCTCAATTGAGGTATGTTGGCTAAACCCCCTTCTTCTTAGAATCGAATCCCACGGTGTTCATGTAATTGGAGTAAGTCCTTGATCTTTATCGAATTGGATATTCCTAATATGGTTGTGTTGAAGGATGTATATTCAATACTTATTCTAAATGCTTCATCATGTCATCTTGTCATTTGAGGATGTGTTCAAAATATAGAATATGTGTTAGAAATGTTAAGACATCATGTCTGTCATTCCCCTTTTGTTTCTTTTCGCGAAAAGCGGGTTTCGACATGTGACAACTCTTTTAAGGAGGTATTAAGATGGATCCGAAGAAGATTGAGGCAGTTCAGAGTTGGACTAGACTGTTTCCTGCTATAGGGATCCGGAGTTGTAAGGCCCCGTAAAATTTAGCAAAGGAAAAATAATGTTTCGTGGTACCGAATTGGGATTACGTATTTGAGGATTGTATAAATTCTTCGTGGCTCGAAAACTCGCCGCGGCTCGGACTTTTTGGATTGAACAGTGCACTAGGGAGTTGAAGGAAAATGTAGGTATTAAAAGTAGGCATTTTCGCGGTCCGTTCTACGACCGCAGAAGCACTTTGCGGATCGCAGAATGGACGCATAGTGGAGCAGTCTTTTGGGCCATTTTTAATGTCATTTTTGCGGTCCATTATGCGACCGCATAACCATTTCGCGGGCTGCACTCTTGGCCCATATCCCGCTGTGGTATTTTTCTGAGGGAGGTTCTGTGGTGCTATATGCGACTGCAGAACCGTTCTGCGGTACATTATGCGACCGCAGAACAGGTCTGCAGTCTGCATAGTGACTGCAGAATAGGTCTCCAGTCCGCATAGTGACCACAGACCTGGTAAGTTCCTTTATAGTTTTGGCACCCCAATTTCGCAAACCGCATAACCATTATGCGATCGCATATGCGACCGCAGAACCTTTTCCAGAGCTTCATTTTGGATTTTTAAAACCCGACCCTACTTCGTTAAAATAGATGTAAGGGGCCATTTTTGAGCAAAACCTGATACTTTAGAGTGAGAGAGAGAGTCCTAGAGGGAGAAAGTGATCTTCACCACGTTACTCTTCAATTCTTGCTTAAAACCTTGAATATTATCAAGATAGGCACCTAGGTCTTCTTCCTAAGAGGTAAGACTCTATAACCTTAGACTCTTAATTTCAAAATGTAACTAGAATGGGCCATTAGTAAGGTAATTCATGGGTATGGGAGTGCTTACTTTGCATGCATGTGTTCCTAAGGTATGTGGGGAGGTTGTGAGTTAAAGATAGAAAAGAATGGGGTGTCGGTTGGTGGAGTCTTTCATAAAAGGGGCTATGAAACCTTATTACACATATAATATTTGATAGAATGCTCAAGTGAGCTAGAAGTATGATTTTTTCCTAATTTTGAGTTCAATTTTGCTATATTGCTAAAATAGATTGAAGTTGCTAATATACCGGAATGTCTTAGAGTTTTAAGAGGCTCAATTGAGGTATGTTGGCTAAACCCCTTTCTTCTTAGAATCGAATCCCACGGTGTTCATGTAATTGGAGTAAATCCTTGATCATTATCGAATTGGATATTCCTAATGTGGTTGTGTTGAAGGATGTATGTTCAATACTTATTCTAAATGCTTCATCATGTCATCTTGTCATTTGAGGATGTGTTCAAAATATGGAATATGTGTTAGAAATGTTAAGACATAATGTCTGTCATTCCCCTTTTGTTTCTTTTCGCGAAAAGCGGGTTTCGACATGTGACAACTCTTTTAAAGAGGTATTAAGATGGATCCGAAGAAGATTGAGGCAGTTCAGAATTGGACTAGACCGTTTCCTGCTATAGGGATCCGGAGTTGTAAGGCCCCATAAAATTTAGCAAAGGAAAAATAATGTTTCGTGGTACTGAATTGGGCTTACGTATTTGAGGATTTTATAAATTCTTCGTGGCTCGAAAACTCGCCGCGGCTCGGACTTTTTGGATTGAACAGTGTGCTGGGGAGTTGAAGGAAAATGTAGGTATTAAAAGTAGGCTTTTCCGCGGTCTGTTCTACGACCGCAGAAGCACGCTGCAGATCGCAGAATGGACGCATAGTGGAGCAGTATTTTTGGGCCATTTTTAATGTCATTTTTGCGGTCAATTATGCGACCGCATAACAATTTCGCGGGCCGCACTCTTGGCCTATATCCCGCTGTGGTATTCTTTTGAGGGAGGTTCTGTGGTGCTCTATGCGACTGCAGAACCGTTCTGCGGTACATTTTGCGACCGCAGAACAGGTCTGCAGTCTACATAATGATCGCAGAATAGGTCTCCGGTCCGCATAGTGACCGCAGACCTCGTCAGTTCCTTTCTAGTTTTGGCACCCCAATTTCACGGACCGCATAATCATTATGCGATCGCATATGTGACCGCAGAACCTTTTCCAGAGCTTCATTTTGGATTTTTAAAACCCGACCCTACTTTGTTAAAATAGATGTAAGGGGCCATTTTAGAGCAAAACCTGATACTTTAGAGTGAGAGAGAGAGTCCTAGAGGGAGAAAGTGATCTTCATCAAGTTACTCTTCAATTCTTGCTTAAAACCTTGAAGATTATCAAGAGAGGCACCTAGGTCTTCTTCCTAAGAGGTAAGACTCTATAACCTCAGACTCTTAATTTCAAAATGTAACTAGAATGGGCCATTAGTAAGGTAATTCATGGGTATGGGAGTGCTTACCTTGCATGCATGTGTTCCTAAGGTATGTGGGGAGGTTGTGAGTTAAAGATAGAAAAGAATGGGGTGTCGGTTGGTAGAGTCTTTCATAAAAAGGGCTATGAAACCTTAATACACATATAGTATTTGATAGAATGCTCAAGTGAGCTAGAATTATCATTTTTTCCTAGTTTTGAGTTCAATTTTGCTATATTGCTAAAATAGATTGAAGTTGCTAATATTCCGGAATGTCTTAGAGTTTTAAGAGGCTCAATTGAGGTATGTTGGCTAAACCCCCTTCTTCTTAGAATCGAATCCCACGGTGTTCATGTAATTGGAGTAAGTCCTTGATCATTATCGAATTGGATATTCCTAATGTGGTTGTGTTGAAGGATGTATGTTCAATACTTATTCTAAATGCTTCATCATGTCATCTTGTCATTTGAGGATGTGTTCAAAATATGAAATATGTGTTAGAAATGTTAAGACATCATGTCTGTCGTTCCCCTTTTGTTTCTTTTCGCGAAAAGCGGGCTTCGACATGTGACAACTCTTTTAAGGAGGTATTAAGATGGATCCGAAGAAGATTGAGGCAGTTCAGAGTTGGACTAGACCGTTTCCTGCTATAGGGATCCGGAGTTGTAAGGCCCCGTAAAATTTAGCAAAGGACAAATAATGTTTCGTGGTACCGAATTCGGCTTACGTCTTTGAGGATTGTATAAATTCATCATGGCTCGAAAACTCGCCGCGGCTCGGACTTTTTGGATTGAACAGTGCGCTGGGGAGTTGAAGAAAATGTAGGTATTAAAAGTAGGCTTTTTCGCGGTCCGTTCTACGACCGCACAAGCACTCTGCGGATCGCAGAATGGACGCATAGTGGAGCAGTCTTTTGGGCCATTTTTAATGTCATTTTTGCGGTCCATTATGCGACCGCATAACCATTTTGCGGGCCGCACTCTTGGCCCATATCTCGCTGTGGTATTTTTCTGAGGGAGGTTCTGTGGTGCTCTATGCGACTGCAGAACCGTTCTGCGGTGCATTATGCGACCGCAGAACAGGTCTGCGGTCTGCATAGTGACTGCAGAATAGGTCTCCGGTCCGCATAGTGACCACAGACCTGGTCAGTTCCTTTCTAGTTTTGGCACCCCAATTTCACGGACCGCATAACCATTATGCGATCGCATATGCGACCGCAGAACCTTTTGTAGAGCTTCATTTTGGATTTTTAAAACCCGACCCTACTTCGTTAAAATAGATGTAAGGGGCCATTTTAGAGCAAACCCTGATACTTTAGAGTGAGAGAGAGAGTACTAGAGGGAGAAAGTGATTTTCATCAGGTTACTCTTCAATTCTTGCTTAAAACTTTGAAGATTATCAAGAAAGGCACCTAGGTCTTCTTCCTAAGAGGTAAGATTCTATAACCCCAAACTCTTAATTTCAAAATGTAACTAGAATGGGCCATTAGTAAGGTAATTCATGGGGATAGGAGTGCTTACCTTGCATGCATGTGTTCCTAAGGTATGTGGGGAGGTTGTGAGTTAAAGATAGAAAATAATGGGGTGTGGGTTAGTGGAGTCCTTTATAAAAAGGGCTATGAAACCTTAATACACATATAGTATTTGATAGAATGCTCAAGTGAGCTAGAATTATGATTGTCTTCCTAATTTTAAGTTCAATTTTGCTATATTGCTAAAATAGATTGAAGTTGCTAATATTCTGAAACGTCTTAGAGTTTTAAGAGGCTCAATTTAGGTATGTTGGCTAAACCCCCTTCTTCTTAGAATCGAATCCCACGGTGTTCATGTAATTGGAGTAAGTCCTTGATCATTATTGAATTGGCTATTCCTAATGTGGTTGTGTTGAAGGATGTATGTTCAATACTTATTCTAAATGCTTCATCATGTCATCTTGTCATTTGAGGATGTGTTCAAAATATGGAATATGTGTTAGAAATGTTAAGACTTCATGTCTGTCACGCCCCTTTTTTTTCTTTTCGCGAAAAGCGGACTTCGACATGTGACAACTCTTTTAAGGAGGTATTAAGGTGGATCCGAAGAATATTGAGGCAGTTCAGAGTTGGAATAGGCCGGTTCCTACTATAGGGATCCGGAGTTGTAAGGCCCCGTTAAATTTAGCAAAGGAAAAATAATGTTTCGTGGTACCGAATTGGGCTTACGTGTTTGAGGATTGTATATATTCTTCGCGGTTCGATAACTCGTCGCGGCTCGGACTTTTTGAATTGAACAGTGCGCTGGGGAGTTGAAGGACAATGTAGGTATTAAAAGTAGGCATTTCCGCGGTCCGTTGTACGACCGCAGAAGCACTCTGCGGATCGCAGAATGGCCGCATAGTGGAGAAGTCTTTTGGGCCATTTTTAATGTTATTTTTGCGGTCCATTATGCGACCGCATAACCATTTCGCGGGCCACACTCTTGGTGCATATCCCACTTTGGTATTTTTCTAAGGGAGGTTCTGTGGTGCTCTATGCGACTGCAGAACCGTTCTGCGGTACATTATGTGACCGCAGAACTGGTCTGCGGTCTGCATAGTGACCGCAGAATAGGTCTGCGGTCCGCATAGTGACCACAGACCTGGTAAGTTCCTTTATAGTTTTGGCACCCCAATTTCGCGAACCGCATAACCATTATGCGATCGCATATGCGACCGCAGAACCTTTTCCAGAGCTTCATTTTGGATTTTTAAAACCCGACCCTACTTCGTTAAAATAGATGTAAGGGGCCATTTTTGAGCAAAACCTGATACTTTAGAGTGAGAGAGAGAGTCCTAGAGGGAGAAAGTGATCTTCACCACGTTACTCTTCAATTCTTGCTTAAAACCTTGAATATTATCAAGATAGGCACCTAGGTCTTCTTCCTAAGAGGTAAGACTCTATAACCTTAGACTCTTAATTTCAAAATGTAACTAGAATGGGCCATTAGTAAGGTAATTCATGGGTATGGGAGTGCTTACCTTGCATGCATGTGTTCCTAAGGTATGTGGGGAGGTTGTGAGTTAAAGATAGAAAAGAATGGGGTGTCGGTTGGTGGAGTCTTTCATAAAAGGGGCTATGAAACCTTATTACACATATAATATTTGATAGAATGCTCAAGTGAGCTAGAAGTATGATTTTTTCCTAATTTTGAGTTCAATTTTGCTATATTGCTAAAATAGATTGAAGTTGCTAATATACCGGAATGTCTTAGAGTTTTAAGAGGCTCAATTGAGGTATGTTGGCTAAACCCCTTTCTTCTTAGAATCGAATCCCACGGTGTTCATGTAATTGGAGTAAATCCTTGATCATTATCGAATTGGATATTCCTAATGTGGTTGTCTTGAAGGATGTATGTTCAATACTTATTCTAAATGCTTTATCATGTCATCTTGTCATTTGAGGATGTGTTCAAAATATGGAATATGTGTTAGAAATGTTAAGACATAATGTCTGTCATTCCCCTTTTGTTTCTTTTCGCGAAAAGCGGGCTTCGACATGTGACAACTCTTTTAAGGAGGTATTAAGATGGATCCGAAGAAGATTGAGGCAGTTCAGAATTGGACTAGACCGTTTCCTGCTATAGGGATCCGGAGTTGTAAGGCCCCATAAAATTTAGCAAAGGAAAAATAATGTTTCGTGGTACTGAATTGGGCTTACGTATTTGAGGATTTTATAAATTCTTCGTGGCTCGAAAACTCGCCGCGGCTCGGACTTTTTGGATTGAACAGTGTGCTGGGGAGTTGAAGGAAAATGTAGGTATTAAAAGTAGGCTTTTCCGCGGTCCATTCTACGACCGCAGAAGCACGCTGCAGATCGCAGAATGGACGCATAGTGGAGCAGTATTTTTGGGACATTTTTAATGTCATTTTTGCGGTCAATTATGCGACCGCATAACAATTTCGCGGGCCGCACTCTTGGCCTATATCCCGCTGTGGTATTTTTTTGAGGGAGGTTCTGTGGTTCTCTATGCGACTGTAGAACCGTTCTGCGGTACATTATGCGACCGCAGAACAGGTCTGCAGTCTACATAATGACCGCAGAATAGGTCTCCGGTCCGCATAGTGACCGCAGACCTCGTCAGTTCCTTTCTAGTTTTGGCACCCCAATTTCACGGACCGCATAATCATTATGCGATCGCATATGCGACCGCAGAACCTTTTCCAGAGCTTCATTTTGGATTTTTAAAACCCGACCCTACTTTGTTAAAATAGATGTAAGGGGCCATTTTAGAGCAAAACCTGATACTTTAGAGTGAGAGAGAGAGTCCTAGAGGGAGAAAGTGATCTTCATCAAGTTACTCTTCAATTCTTGCTTAAAACCTTGAAGATTATCAAGAGAGGCACCTAGGTCTTCTTCCTAAGAGGTAAGACTCTATAACCTCAGACTCTTAATTTCAAAATGTAACTAGAATGGGCCATTAGTAAGGTAATTCATGGGTATGGGAGTGCTTACCTTGCATGCATGTGTTCCTAAGGTATGTGGGGAGGTTGTGAGTTAAAGATAGAAAAGAATGGGGTGTCGGTTGGTAGAGTCTTTCATAAAAAGGGCTATGAAACCTTAATACACATATAGTATTTGATAGAATGCTCAAGTGAGCTAGAATTATCATTTTTTCCTAATTTTGAGTTCAATTTTGCTATATTGCTAAAATAGATTGAAGTTGC
This sequence comes from Nicotiana tomentosiformis, assembly GCF_000390325.3. NCBI lineage: Eukaryota > Viridiplantae > Streptophyta > Magnoliopsida > Solanales > Solanaceae > Nicotiana > Nicotiana tomentosiformis. Next base: position 142,194,371 of record NC_090813.1, read on the forward strand.
TAATATTCCGGAATGTCTTAGAGTTTTAAGAGGCTCAATTGAGGTATGTTGGCTAAACCCCCTTCTTCTTAGAATCGAATCCCACGGTGTTCATGTAATTGGAGTAAGTCCTTGATCATTATCGAATTGGATATTCCTAATGTGGTTGTGTTGAAGGATGTATGTTCAATACTTATTCTAAATGCTTCATCATGTCATCTTGTCATTTGAGGATGTGTTCAAAATATGAAATATGTGTTAGAAATGTTAAGACATCATGTCTGTCGTTCCCCTTTTGTTTCTTTTCGCGAAAAGCGGGCTTCGACATGTGACAACTCTTTTAAGGAGGTATTAAGATGGATCCGAAGAAGATTGAGGCAGTTCAGAGTTGGACTAGACCGTTTCCTGCTATAGGGATCCGGAGTTGTAAGGCCCCGTAAAATTTAGCAAAGGAAAAATAATGTTTCGTGGTACCGAATTCGGCTTACGTCTTTGAGGATTGTATAAATTCATCGTGGCTCCAAAACTCGCCGCGGCTCGGACTTTTTGGATTGAACAGTGCGCTGGGGAGTTGAAGAAAATGTAGGTATTAAAAGTAGGCTTTTTCGCGGTCCGTTCTACGACCGCAGAAGCACTCTGCGGATCGCAGAATGGACGCATAGTGGAGCAGTCTTTTGGGCCATTTTTAATGTCATTTTTGCGGTCCATTATGCGACCGCATAACCATTTTGCGGGCCGCACTCTTGGCCTATATCCCGCTGTGGTATTTTTCTGAGGGAGGTTCTGTGGTGCTCTATGCGACTGCAGAACCGTTCTGCGGTGCATTATGCGACCGCAGAACAGGTCTGCGGTCTGCATAGTGACTGCAGAATAGGTCTCCGGTCCGCATAGTGACCACAGACCTGGTCAGTTCCTTTCTAGTTTTGGCACCCCAATTTCACGGACCGCATAACCATTATGCGATCGCATATGCGACCGCAGAACCTTTTGTAGAGCTTCATTTTGGATTTTTAAAACCCGACCCTACTTCGTTAAAATAGATGTAAGGGGCCATTTTAGAGCAAACCCTGATACTTTAGAGTGAGAGAGAGAGTCCTAGAGGGAGAAAGTGATTTTCATCAGGTTACTCTTCAATTCTTGCTTAAAACTTTGAAGATTATCAAGAAAGGCACCTAGGTCTTCTTCCTAAGAGGTAAGATTCTATAACCCCAAACTCTTAATTTCAAAATGTAACTAGAATGGGCCATTAGTAAGGTAATTCATGGGGATAGGAGTGCTTACCTTGCATGCATGTGTTCCTAAGGTATGTGGGGAGGTTGTGAGTTAAAGATAGAAAATAATGGGGTGTGGGTTAGTGGAGTCCTTTATAAAAAGGGCTATGAAACCTTAATACACATATAGTATTTGATAGAATGCTCAAGTGAGCTAGAATTATGATTGTCTTCCTAATTTTAAGTTCAATTTTGCTATATTGCTAAAATAGATTGAAGTTGCTAATATTCTGAAACGTCTTAGAGTTTTAAGAGGCTCAATTTAGGTATGTTGGCTAAACCCCCTTCTTCTTAGAATCGAATCCCACGGTGTTCATGTAATTGGAGTAAGTCCTTGATCATTATTGAATTGGCTATTCCTAATGTGGTTGTGTTGAAGGATGTATGTTCAATACTTATTCTAAATGCTTCATCATGTCATCTTGTCATTTGAGGATGTGTTCAAAATATGGAATATGTGTTAGAAATGTTAAGACTTCATGTCTGTCACGCCCCTTTTTTTTTCTTATCGCGAAAAGCGGACTTCGACATGTGACAACTCTTTTAAGGAGGTATTAAGGTGGATCCGAAGAATATTGAGGCAGTTCAGAGTTGGAATAGGCCGGTTCCTGCTATAAGGATCCGGAGTTGTAAGGCCCCGTTAAATTTAGCAAAGGAAAAATAATGTTTCGTGGTACCGAATTGGGCTTACGTGTTTGAGGATTGTATATATTCTTCGCGGTTCGATAACTCGTCGCGGCTCGGACTTTTTGAATTGAACAGTGCGCTGGGGAGTTGAAGGACAATGTAGGTATTAAAAGTAGGCATTTCCGCGGTCCGTTGTACGACCGCAGAAGCACTCTGCGGATCGCAGAATGGCCGCATAGTGGAGAAGTCTTTTGGGCCATTTTTAATGTTATTTTTGCGGTCCATTATGCGACCGCATAACCATTTCGCGGGCCACACTCTTGGTGCATATCCCACTTTGGTATTTTTCTAAGGGAGGTTCTGTGGTGCTCTATGCGACTGCAGAACCGTTCTGCGGTACATTATGTGACCGCAGAACTGGTCTGCAGTCCGCATAGTGACCGCAGAATAGGTATGCGGTCCGCATAGTGACCACAGACCTGGTCAAGTGAGGAGGTATTAAGATGGATCCGAAGAAGATTGAGGCAGTTCAGAATTGGACTAGACCGTTTCCTGCTATAGGGATCCGGAGTTGTAAGGCCCCATAAAATTTAGCAAAGGAAAAATAATGTTTCGTGGTACTGAATTGGGCTTACGTATTTGAGGATTGTATAAATTCTTCGTGGCTCGAAAACTCGCCGCGGCTCGGACTTTTTGGATTGAACAGTGCGCTGGGGAGTTGAAGGAAAATGTAGGTATTAAAAGTAGGCTTTTCCGCGGTCCGTTCTACGACCACAAAAGCACTCTGCAGATCGCAGAATGGACGCATAGTGGAGCAGTCTTTTGGGCCATTTTTAATGTCATTTTTGCGGTCCATTATGCGACCGCATAACCATTTCGCGGGCCGCACTCTTGGCCCATATCCCGCTGTGGTATTTTTCTGAGGGAGGTTCTGTGGTGCTCTAGGCGACTGCAGAACCGTTCTGCGGTACATTATGCGACCGCATAACAGGTCTGCGGTCTACATAGTGACCGCAGAATAGGTCTCCGGTCTGCATAGTGACCACAGACCTCGTCAGTTCCTTTCTAGTTTTGGCACCCCAATTTCGCGGACCGCATAATCATTATGCGATCGCATATGCGACCGCAGAACCTTTTCCAGAGCTTCATTTTGGATTTTTAAAACCTGACCCTACTTTGTTAAAATAGATGTAAGGGGCCATTTTTGAGCAAAACCTGATACTTTAGAGTGAGAGAGAGAGTCCTAGAGGGAGAAAGTGATCTTCATCAAGTTACTCTTCAATTCTTGCTTAAAACCTTGAAGATTATCAAGAGAGGCACCTAGGTCTTCTTCCTAAGAGGTAAGACTCTATAACCTCAGACTCTTAATTTCAAAATGTAACTAGAGTGGGCCATTAGTAAGGTAATTCATGGGTATGGGAGTGCTTACCTTGCATGCATGTGTTCCTAAGGTATGTGGGGAGGTTGTGAGTTAAAGATAGAAAAGAATGGGGTGTCGGTTGGTAGAGTCTTTCATAAAAAGGGCTATGAAACCTTAATACACATATAGTATTTGATAGAATGCTCAAGTGAGCTAGAATTATCATTTTTTCCTAATTTTGAGTTCAATTTTGCTATATTGCTAAAATAGATTGAAGTTGCTAATATTCCGGAATGTCTTAGAGTTTTAAGAAGCTCAATTGAGGTATGTTGGCTAAACCCCCTTCTTCTTAGAATCGAATCCCACGGTGTTCATGTAATTGGAGTAAGTCCTTGATCTTTATCGAATTGGATATTCCTAATGTGGTTGTGTTGAAGGATATATTTTCAATACTTATTCTAAATGCTTCATCATGTCATCTTGTCATTTGAGGATGTGTTCAAAATATGGAATATGTGTTAGAAATGTTAAGACATCATGTCTGTCGTTCCCCTTTTGTTTCTTTTCGCGAAAAGCGGGCTTCGACATGTGACAACTCTTTTAAGGAGGTATTAAGATGGATCCGAAGAAGATTGAGGCAGTTCAGAGTTGGACTAGACCGTTTCCTGCTATAGGGATTCGGAGTTGTAAGGCCCCGTAAAATTTAGCAAAGGAAAAATAATGTTTCGTGGTACTGAATTGGGCTTACGTATTTGAGGATTTTATAAATTCTTCGTGGCTCGAAAACTCGCCGCGGCTCGGACTTTTTGGATTGAACAGTGTGCTGGGGAGTTGAAGGAAAATGTAGGTATTAAAAGTAGGCTTTTCCGCGGTCCGTTCTACGACCGCAGAAGCACGCTGCAGATCGCAGAATGGACGCATAGTGGAGCAGTATTTTTGGGCCATTTTTAATGTCATTTTTGCGGTCAATTATGCGACCGCATAACAATTTCGCGGGCCGCACTCTTGGCCTATATCCCGCTGTGGTATTTTTTTGAGGGAGGTTCTGTGGTGCTCTATGCGACTGCAGAACCGTTCTGCGGTACATTATGCGACCGCAGAACAGGTCTGCAGTCTACATAATGACCGCAGAATAGGTCTCCGGTCCGCATAGTGACCACAGACCTGGTCAGTTCCTTTCTAGTTTTGGCAACCCAATTTCACGGACCGCATAACCATTATGCGATCGCATATGCGCCGCATAACCTTTTGTAGAGCTTCATTTTGGATTTTTAAAACCCGACCCTACTTCATTAAAATAGATGTAAGGGGCCATTTTAGAGCAAAACCTGATACTTTAGAGTGAGAGAGAGAGTCCTAGAGGGAGAAAATGATTTTCATCAGGTTACTCTTCAATTCTTGCTTAAAACTTTGAAGATTATCAAGAAAGGCACCTAGGTCTTCTTCCTAAGAGGTAAGATTCTATAACCCCAAACTCTTAATTTCAAAATGTAACTAGAATGGGCCATTAGTAAGGTAATTCATGGGGATAGGAGTGCTTACCTTGCATGCATGTGTTCCTAATGTATGTGGGGAGGTTGTGAGTTAAAGATAGAAAGGAATGGGGTGTGGGTTAGTGGAGTCCTTTATAAAAAGGGCTATGAAACCTTAATACACATATAGTATTTGATATTATGCTCAAGTGAGCTAGAATTATGATTGTCTTCCTAATTTTAAGTTCAATTTTGCTATATTGCTAAAATAGATTGAAGTTGCTAATATTCCGAAACGTCTTAGAGTTTTAAGAGGCTCAATTTAGGTATGTTGGCTAAACCCCCTTCTTCTTAGAATCGAATCCCACGGTGTTCATGTAATTGGAGTAAGTCCTTGATCATTATTGAATTGGCTATTCCTAATGTGGTTGTGTTGAAGGATGTATGTTCAATACTTATTCTAAATGCTTCATCATGTCATCTTGTCATTTGAGGATGTGTTCAAAATATGGAATATGTGTTAGAAATGTTAAGAATTCATGTCTGTCACGCCCCTTTTTTTTTCTTTTCGCGAAAAGCGGACTTCGACATGTGACAACTCTTTTAAGGAGGTATTAAGGTGGATCCGAAGAATATTGAGGCAGTTCAGAGTTGGAATAGGCCGTTTCCTGCTATAGGGATCCGGAGTTGTAAGGCCCCGTAAAATTTAGCAAAGGAAAAATAATGTTTCGTGGTACCGAATTGGGCTTACGTGTTTGAGGATTGTATATATTCTTCGCGGTTCGAAAACTCGCCGCGGCTCGGACTTTTTGAATTGAACAGTGCACTGGGGAGTTGAAGGACAATGTAGGTATTAAAAATAGGCATTTCCGCGGTCCGTTGTACGACCGCAGAAGCACTCTGCGGATCGCAGAATGGCCGCATAGTGGAGCAATCTTTTGGGCCATTTTTAATGTCATTTTTGCGGTCCATTATGCGACCGCATAACCATTTCGCGGGCCACACTCTTGGCGCATATCCCACTTTGGTATTTTTCTAAGGGAGGTTCTGTGGTGCTCTATGCGACTGCAGAACCGTTCTGCGGTACATTATGTGACCGCAGAACTGGTCTGCGGTCCGCATAGTGACCGCAGAATAGGTCTGCGGTCCGCATAGTGACCACAGACCTGGTCAGTTCCTTTCTAGTTTTGGCACCCCAATTTCGTGGTCATTTCGTGGACCGCATAACCATTATGCTGTTGCATATGCGACCGCAAAACCTGTTCTAGAGCTTCATTTTGAATTTTTAAAACCCGACCCTACTTCGTTAAAATAGATATAAGGGGCCATTTTTTAGTAAAACCTGATACTTTAGAGTGAGAGAGAGTGTCCTAGAGGGAGAAAGTGATCTTCATCAAGTTACTCTTCAATTCTTGCTTAAAACATTGAAGATTATCAAGAGAGGCACCGAGGTCTTCGTCCTAAGAGGTAAGATTCTATAACCCCAAACTCTTAATTTAAAAATGTAACTAGAATGGGCCATTAGTAAGGTAATTCATGGGGATAGGAGTGCTTACCTTGCATGCATGTGTTCCTAAGGTATGTGGGGAGGTTGTGAGTTAAAGACAGAAAAGAATGGGGTGTGGGTTAGTGGAGTCCTTTATAAAAGGGGCTATGAAACCTTAATACACTTATAGTATTTGATGGAATGCTCAAGTGAGCTAGAATTATGATTGTTTTCCTAATTTTGAGTTCAATTTTTCTATATTGCTAAAATAGATTGAAGTTGCTAATATTCCGGAACGTCTTAGAGTTTTAAGAGGCTCAATTAAGGTATGTTGGCTAAACCCCCTTCTTCTTAGAATCGAATCCCACTGTGTTCATGTAATTAGAGTAAGTCCTTGATCATTAATGAATTGGCTATTCCTAATGTGGCTGTGTTGAAGGATGTATGTTCAATACTTATTCTAAATGCTTCATCATCTCATCTTGTCATTTGAGGATGTGTTCAAAATATGGAATATGTGTTAGAAATGTTAAGACTTCATGTCTGTCACGCCCCTTTTTTTTTTTTTTCGCGAAAAGCAGGCTTCGACATGTGAATACTCGTTTAAGGAGGTATTAAGGTGGATCCGAAGAAGATTGAGGCAGTTCAGAGTTGGACTTGACCGTTTCCTGCTATAGGGATCCGGAGTTGTGAGGCCCCGTAAAATTTAGCAAAGGAAAAATAATGTTTTGTGGTACCGAATTAGGCTTACGTGTTTAAGGCTTGTATAAATTCTTCGCGGCTCGAAAACTCGCCACGGCTTGGACTTTTTGGATTGAACAGTGCGCTGGGAAATTGAAGGAAAATGTAGGTATTAAAAGTAGGCATTTCTGCGGTCCGTTCTATGACCGCAGAAGCACTCTGCGGATCACAGAATGGCCGCATTGTGTAGCAGTCTTTTGGGCCATTTTTAATGTCATTTTTGCGGTCCATTATGCGACCGCATAACCATTTCGCGGGCCGCACTCTTGGCCCATATCCCGCTGTGGTATTTTTCTGAGGGAGGTTCTGTGGTGCTCTAGGCGACTGCAGAACCGTTCTGCGGTACATTATGCGACCGCATAACAGGTCTGCGGTCTACATAGTGACCGCAGAATAGGTCTCCGGTCTGCATAGTGACCACAGACCTCGTCAGTTCCTTTCTAGTTTTGGCACCCCAATTTCGCGGACCGCATAATCATTATGCGGTCGCATATGCGACCGCAGAACCTGTTCCAGATCTTCATTTTAGATTTTTAAAACCCAACCCTACTTCGTTAAAATAGATGTAAGGGGCCATTTTTTAGCAAAACCTAATACTTTAGAGTGAGAGAGAGAGTCCTAGAGGGAGAAAGTGATCTTCATCAAGTTACTTTTCAATTCTTGCTTAAAACCTTGAAGATTATCAAGAGAGGCACCTAGGTCTTCTTCCTAAGAGGTAAGATTCTACCCCAAACTCTTAATTTCAAAATGTAAATAGAATGGGGCATTAGTAAGGTAATTCATTTGGATATGAGTGCTTACCTTGCATGCATGTGTTCCTATGGTATGTGGGGAGGTTGTGAGTTAAAGATAGAAAAGAATGGGGTGTGGGTTAGTGGAGTCCTTTATAAAAAGGGCTATGAAACCTTAATACACATATAGTATTTGATAGAATGCTCAAATGAGCTAGAATTATGATTGTTTTCGTAATTTTGAGTTCAATTTTGCTATATTGCTAAAATTGATTGAAGTTGCTAATATTCCGGAATATCTTAGATTTTTAAGAGGCCCAATTGAGTTATGTTGGCTAAACCCCCTTCTTCTTAGAATCGAATCCCACGGTGTTCATGTAATTAGAGTAAGTCCTTGATCATTATTGAATTGGCTATTCCTAATGTGGTTGTATTGAAGGATGTATGTTCAATACTTATTCTAAATGCTTCATCATGTCATCTTGTCATTTGAGGATGTGTTCAAAATATGAAATATGTGTTAGAAATGTTAAGACTTCATGTCTGTCACGCCCCTTTTTTTTTCTTTTCGCGAAAAGCGGGCTTCGACATGTGACAACTCTTTTAAGGAGGTATTAAGGTGGATCCAAAGAAGATTGAGGCATTTCAGTGTTGGACTAGACTGTTTCCTGCTATAGGGATCCGGAGTAGTAAGGCCCCGTAAAATTTAGCAAAGGAAAAATAATGTTTCGTGGTACCGAATTAGGCTTACGTGTTTAAGGATTGTATAAATTCTTCGCGGCTCGAAAAGTCGCCGCGGCTCGGACTTTTTGGATTGAACAGTGCGCTGGGGAGTTGAAGGAAAATGTAGGTATTAAAAGAAGGCATTTCCGCGGTCCGTTCTACGACCGCAGAAGCACTCTGCGGATCACAGAATGGCCGCATAGTGGAGCAGTCTTTTGGGCCATTTTTAATGTCATTTTTGCGGTCCATTATGCGACCGCATAACCATTTCGTGGGCCGCACTCTTGGCGCATATCCCTCTTTGGGATGTTTCTGAGGGAGGTTCTGTGGTGCTCTATGTGGCTGCAGAACCGTTCTGCGGTACATTATGCGACCGCAGAACAGGTCTGCGGTCCGCATAGTGACCGCACAATAGGTCTGCGGTCCGCATAGTGACCACAGACCCGGTCAGTTCCTTTCTAGTTTTGGCACCCTAATTTCATGGTCATTTCGCGGACCGCATAACCATTATGCGGTCGCATATGCGACCGCAGAACCTGTTCCAGAGCTTCATTTTAGATTTTTAAAACCCGACCCTACATCGTTAAAATAGATGTAAGGGGCCATTTTTTAGCAAAACCTGATACTTTAGAGTGAGAGAGAGAGAGTCCTAGAGGGAGAAAGTGATCTTCATCAAGTTACTCTTCAATTCTTGCTTAAAACCTTGAAGATTATCAAGAGAGGCACCTAGGTCTTCTTCCTAAGAGGTAAGATTCTACAACTCCAAACTCTTAATTTCAAAATGTAATTAGAATAGGCCATTAGTAAGGTAATTCATGGAGATAGGAGTGCGTACCTTGCATGCATGTATTCCTATGGTATGTGGGGAGGTTGTGAGTTAAAGATAGAAAAGAATGGGGTGTGGGTTAGTGGAGTCCTTTATAAAAAGGGCTATGAAACCTTAATACACATATAGTATTTGATATAATTCTCAAGTGATCTAGAATTATGATTGTTTTCCTAATTTTGAGTTCAATTTTGCTTTATTGCTAAAATAGATTGAAGTTGCTAATATTCCGGAACGTCGTAGAGTTTTAAGAGGCCCAATTGAGGTATGTTGGCTAAACCCCCTTCTTCTTAGAATAGAATCCCACGGTGTTCATGTAATTGGAGTAAGTCCTTGATCATTATTGAATTGGCTATTCCTAATATGGTTGTGTTGAAGGATGTATGTTCAATACTTATTCTAAATGCTTCATCATGTAATCTTGTCATTTGAGGATGTGTTCAAAATATGGAATATGTGTTAGAAATGTTAAGACTTCATGTCTGTCACGCCCCTTTTTTTTCTTTTCGCGAAAAGCGGGCTTCGACATGTGACAACTCTTTTAAGGAGGTATTAAGGTGAATCCGAAGAAGATTGAGGTATTTCAGAGTTGGACTTGGCCGTTTCTTGATATATGGATCCGGAGTTGTAAGGCCCCGTAAAATTTAGCAAAAGAAAAAATAATGTTTCGTGGTACCGAATTGGGCTTACGTGTTTAAGGATTGTATAAATTCTTCGCGGCTCGAAAATTCGCCGCGGCTCGGACTTTTTGGATTGAACAGTGCGTTGGGGAGTTGAAGGAAAATGTAGGTATTAAAAGTAGGCATTTCCGCGGTCCATTCTACGACTGCAGAAGCACTCTGCGGATCGCAGAATGGCCGCATAGCGGAGCAGTCTTTTGGGCCATTTTTAATGTCATTTTTGCGGTCCATTATGCGACCGCATAACCATTTCGCGGGCCACAACTTTTGGTGCATATCCCGCTTTGGGATTTTTTTGAGGGAGGTTCTGTGGTGCTCTATGCGACTGCAAAACTGTTCTCTCTTGATAGTGTATACGCAACATGAGAAAAATTGGCCAGTGTATGTTTTGGTTATTGCATTTCTTCTCTACTTGCAATTTCCTTGGATGTATACATGTTTTATTCGCATATCTTCTCTAGATGCTAGATCTGGAAACTATATAGGCCTTGTTTTGCATATCTTCTCTATATGCTGAATTGTTAATTGAACCTGAGCATCTTACGTTATCTTTGTGCGCCGAGGAGACTTTATCTGTGATTTATAACTTGATGTAGTTATTGTTGTTTACTTGTGAGATATATGAACTGTAGAGGTGGTTAGCGAGTATCATTAATAATTCATTCCTATATTATCTCGCCGAGGTTAGTTATGATACTTGGTAAGTACATGGGGTTAATTGTACTCATACTACACTCTACACTTAATTATGCAGATCTAGGTGTTGGACCGAGCCGTGAGTAGCTGTGACTTGTTGCTGAGACTATCTCCGAGAGATGAGGTAGAGCTGCATCTCGACCGCAGTCTTGGCGTCTCTTTTTATTTCTGTAATGTTATTTTTATTCAGACAATATTTTACTTGTATTCCAGACTTATAATTCCGTTTTAGAGTTTATGACTCTATATTTACCAGTTCTGGGGGACTTGTTACGTATCGATGTCGTTTTTTTATGTTATTGGCTTTAGATTTGTTTTATTATTATTATTTATGTTATTTTGTTCCGCTATTATTATGCTTGGCTTTCCTAGCAAGTAAACTAGCCGCCAACACGACTGGTTAGTGATTTTGGGTCATGACAAAATATTTTTCGTCCAATAAATGGTTTTAACACCATTATATTTATATTATTATCAAATAATTAATAATTTTTATAAATATAAGGTTAATATTACAAATAACAGAGGACTCTATAATATTTTTGGAGAAAACATATACTTAAAATATAAAAAATAGTTCTATTAATGAAATAACGTGGACTTCACATAAAAAGGAGATTCTATGATAACTAGGTTTGTTAATTTATCGGGATTTCTCTAGATAAACATACCATTAAGGGCATTGGTGCGCTTTAAGTTAACACGTGACAACCACCATTATTGGCTGCAAGATGCCTTCTTCATTTCCGCCATATCCTCAGTTTCACATGAAAAACTGAGGACAAAAATGTTGGACTCAAAATTAATTATACCACTCATGACTCCTGCTTGAGTTTCTGGTGTTATTTACGTGGGTTACGAATGAAATAAAATAGCCAAATTATTAGTGCCAAGTAGCATTTTATGAGAAAGAAAGCTTGTGTTCACTTGTCGTTCCAGCAATGACTATTTTTGCAAACTCCTTGTCATCAATCTTATTCATGCGATTATCTATAGCTTGAGTTATGAAAATTTTCTTTTAGGACTATTTAATAATAAAATGAAGGAAATATAAGATTTTTCATTTATTTGAACCTTCAGAATTTTTAGATCTAGATGTCGACTTAGAGAGAGTGAACATTATTTTTGTGGAATTGGATGCCTATGGCTTCTCAATTCAAGCTAATATTTTTCAATTATATTATCGAACCTTTTCCTACTGAAACATTTACTTTTATCACAAATCTGTTATTCGAAATGTATAATGATTGGATTTCGATGTGAATTCTCTCAAAATCGTCATATCAAGGAGTTGGTATGTAGGATAATCAAGTCACTTTGTTTAGCAGTATGACATATACAAATTTGTACATCTTATGGTGTATTCCCTTGTTCCATGATTACGAAAAATCCAAGTAATTTACATGATTAAATTTTATTTTATTATGGTTGTTTCCTAGTCTCTTGCTCCTGTTAAGCCTAACGTTATTAGAAATGAGTATCAGCACTAAGTGGACTGGCGGGGAGCAGAAGAATGGAGAATTCTCGAATGCAGAAAAGGATCCAATGACTTATGGAAAAATTGAAATACACATGCTAAGACTAGGATGAATCATCTCAGTCCCACAAAAGGTCTAGTTCCTAAACCCCTAAACTAAATAGGACGCTTATCAAGTACAAAGGAAAGGGTCTTTGCCACTTGAGCTTTATGCGAGGGAACTTGCACCCAATGAGATAAAAATTTTGTGATGGAAAGAAGAGTAATGCGTATTTCTTTTCCCAAATGAAAATATCATATAACATTTCGGACGGAGTGACACATTCCAATTTTGTATACCACCTTCTCAAATAATAAGGTTGGCTAATGCGTTTGCGAATAGATATTTTCCTTGATATAACCATCTCTGGTACTATGTACACCATTGACCTGGCTAATCCGGACCCAATTTAATATCGAATATATTATTTTATTCATTTGAATTCGGTGTGCATGCATATCGCTTTGGTGTGTATATATAATACTAGTCCCAGTTAGCCCGTGCTAAGCACGTGCCCAATAATTTGAAGCTCAAATATTTAAACTCTCAGAGCTTGTTTGGAAGTATTTATGTAATTTCATTTGAGTGTAGTTTAATATAATTACCAATTTAACATATTTGTCTGTAACTCCAATGTAACTCCAAGTGTCTGTCTTTTATTCTAGTTCAATTGTAGTAGATGTTTTCATATTGTACCTTTTAGCTTTATCTAGAGGCAATTGTAATAAGTATTCAGAGTATTCAAGTTAGAGTTAACTTGAAGTTGTCGCAGCAGTTAGAGGTTGGTTGCCACAACGGGATTAGGGTTAATCCTAGGTTTACAAAAGTATTTTGTAAATGCAGTTTTTGGCTGAGTGATTTAGGGGAGAGTTTGGGAATATCCTGCTGGGAAATAGATCGTGGTTTTTTCACATTTTGAGCCAGGTGTTTTCCACATAAAATACTTGTGTTCTTTAATTTCTGCATTTATTATTCCGCAACAGTAGTATAAGGAACACATAGAAGAACCAGGTTCTTCCATAATCTGTGCACGTGAATAATTGGACACCACACAAATCATTCCCCCCCCCCCTCTCTTGTGTGGTATTGAAGTTAAAACATCAATTGGTATCAGAGTAGGTTATCATTGAAGAGGCTAACACCTTAGAAGAAGATCAAGATGAGTGCACCACCTGGAAACTGGGAAGGGCAATCCACTGCTTGGCCACCACTCTTCAACGGCCAGTATTACTCTTGGTGAAAAAATAGAATGAGAGACCACATCATAGGAGAAGACTATGAGCTATGGGACATTATCACAGATGGTCCATTGGCTACCATGAAGATAAATACCAAAGGAGAAGAGGTGCCAAAAACAAGAGCTGACTGCACTGCTGACGAATTGAGAAAATGGGAGAAGAATGCTAAAGCCAAGAAATGGCTTGTTTGTGGACTCTGTCCAGATGAGTACAGCAGAATTCAAAGTTGTACTACTACTAAGGAAATTTGGGACACTTTGCAAGTGGCTCATGAAGGAACACCTCAGGTGAAGAGGTCTAGAGGAACGTTACTATATTCTCAATATGAGAATTTTACTATGAATGAAGGAGAAACCATCCAAAAGATGTATACAAAGTTCACCACACTAACAAATGAACTTAAGTCTCTTGGAAGGGTTATTCTTGAAGAAGACAAAGTTGAGAAGATTTTGACAAGGGTTCTGCCAGTCTCATGGGAGAGCAAAATCACTGCTATTCAGGAATCAAAGAACATTGCCACTCTTAGGTTGGATAAGCTAATTGGAAATCTCACTGCTTATGAATTTACAAGGCAAACCATGAAGATGGTTGTACCCAAGAAGGAAAGGAGCCTGCACTCAGAATCACTGAAGGCTCTGATCTAGAATATGATGAAATGGCTATGATCACAAAGGACTTCAAGAAGTACCTAATGAGAGGAAAGGGTTCTTCAAGAAGTGGAGGCTACAACAAACCAAGGGTTCCTGAAAAAGCAGACCAATGAGGGCTGCTACAAGTGTGGGAAGACTGATCACCACATCAAAAATTGCCCTCAATGGGAAATTGAATGTAAGAAGGAAATATCTGAACGAAGGAACAGGAAGAAGAAACAGGTTCATCCCAAGAAGAACAAAGGATCAACAAAGGCTATGGTTGCTGCTTGGGGAGAAAGTTCAGATGAGGAATCAAATGATGAAGATGGAGATGAATAAGAACTTATGGCAATTGGAGATTCAGATGAGGAATCTGAGGTATGTATAATTCATCTCAAAGACAAGATTATATTTTTGTCTAAAGAAAAACTCTCTGAATTATTGCTAGATTTCATTGATGAATCTGAGGTAATAAACAATGAAAAGAAACAGTTGTCTAAGGAATGTGTGATTTTAAAAGCAAAGTCTAAGAACCTGGAACTTAGAGCTAGTGAGACCGTTAGTGAAAATATTGCACTAAAGAACCAGGTTCATGCATTTGAATCAAATGTCCTAGAACTTAAATCTGAAAACATACAACTGAAATTAGGAGCCAGTAAGAAGACAACTGATTGCACATAAATCACTTTAGAAGAAATTGTAGGCAAACTAAAAGATGAGTTGTATAGGAAGGATGAGCATGTAAGAGTGCTAAAGGAGGATCTATGCAAGGTCAAGCATGAACTAGACAGAACTAGTAAATAGAACAGGTCCTCTGATGCTTTGTCATGGCTACAGGAACATCACAGTATCAATAGAAGAGAACTTGGATTTAGGAATCAACCACCTAAATGGGATCCCAAAAGCAAGTATCTCACACTTCTTGAGAATACAATTTGCACACATTATAGTAAGACTGGTCACTATAAAAGTTAATGCACTGCAAAAGAAAAGGCTAGTCAAAAGAATAAAAAGTTTGTTCAAGAGAAAAATAGGCTGCCAGGTTGGGCTAAAAAAACTTTGATTCATCCTTTTGCCTATAGAAGGGGACCCAAACTAGTTTGGGTTCCTAAGACTAACCCCTGATTTCCTTTTGTAGGTCCAAGTGAAGGGGAGCAGCCAAATATGGTACATGGATAGTGGCTGCTCAAAACACATGACAGGAAGCAAGGAACAGTTCCTTTCACTTGAAGACCTCAAATGAGGTAATATCTCCTTTGGAAATGGGAAGAAAGGTGAAATCATTGGGGTTGGTAAGGTAGGTAAGACTGACTCTCACTCGATTGAGAATGTCTATTTGATAGACGGCCTAAAATACAGTCCAATTAGTGTATCACAACTGTGTGATAAAGGTAACTTGGTATCATTCACCTCTAATAAATGCTTTGTGATTAATCTTATCACTGACAAGATTGTTTTGTAGGGAAAAAGAGTGAACAATATATATTGTAGATCTGTCCACACTGTCAGAAAATGAACTCACTTGCTTAAGTGTGTTGGACAATGATCCCCTCCTTTGGCACAAGAAAATTGGACATGCAAGTCTGAGTCAACTCAACAAATTAGTCTCCAAGGACTTGGTGATAGGACTGCCTAACATCAAGTTCAAGGAAGACAAAGTTTGTGAGGCTCGTGCAAGGGGGAAGCAGGTAAGATCCTCTTTTAAATGCAAGAAAGTGGTAAGTACCACCAGGACGATGGAACTGGTTCATATGGATCTCTGTGGTCCAATGAGAACATTAATTAGAGGTGGTAAAAGATACGTGATGGTGCTTATTGATGATTACTCTAGGTAATCAAGTTGCATCAATTAGGTCTGATCATGGCACTGAATTTGAAAATACTAAATTTGCTGAATTTTGTGATGAGCATGGCATAGATCATAATTTTTCCCCTCCTAGGACTCCACAGCAAAATGGAGTAGTTGAAAGAAAGAATAGGACACTTGAATATATGGCTAGGACTATGCTTCTTTCTAGTAAACTGTCCCATAGCTTCTAGGCAGAAGCTGTAAATACTGCATGCTACATCATAAATAGGTGCATGACTAGACCTCTTGTTGAGAAGACTACCTATGAGTTACTTAAAGGGAGAAAACCAAATATATCCCACCTTAGGGCATTCGAATGCAAGTGCTTTGTGCACAACAATGGTAAAGACTCCCTAGGTAAGTTTGATCCCATAAGTGATGAGGGAGTATTTTTTGGATACTCTTCACATAGTAAAGCTTATAAAGTCTATAATAAAAGAACTATGTGTGTTGAAGAAAGTGTTCATGTGGTTTTTGATGAAACTAACATTCTTTCTGAGAGACAGGAACATGATGATGAAGCAATTAGGCTGGTAAGAAACTTAAATGAAACCACAGCCCAGACTGTAGCTGCACTGGAAGAAGGAACATGTGAAGGAACAGGTCCTTCTACCCAGGGAACCTGATAGGGGGAATGGAACAAAGAGAAAATGATTCTCAAACCTCAAGGGAACCTGTCCATGAACCTGTTCCACAACAATAAAGCATTGAAGGAACATCAAGGGGAAACCAGTTGGTTGTGAAACCTTACAAGTATCAAAGTTTTCATCCCATTGAGAACATAATTATCGATCCAACCTCTGGAATCAAAACCAAATCTTCATTAAAGAATCTTTGTGTTTTTTATGCTTTCTTATCTCTTATTGAACCTAAAAATGTTGCTGAGGCTTTGCAGGATGCAGACTGGGTAAATGCATTGCAAGATGAACTCAACCAATTTGTATGGAGTCAAGTTTGGCATCTGGTACCAAGACCCTTGGACAGATCAGTAATTGGCACAAAATGGGTCTTCAGAAACAAACTTGATGAAGATGGAACTGTTACAAGGAACAAGGCAAGATTGTTGGTTCAAGGATATAGCCAAGAGGAGGGCATAGACTATGATGAAATATTTGCTCCAGTTGCAAGTTTGGAAGCAATAAGACTCATCATAGACTTTGCTTCTTATGTGGAATTTACCCTCCACCAGATGGATGTCAAGAGTGCCTTCCTCAATGGCTATTTAAAGTAAGAAGTGTTTGTCAAGCAACCTCCAGGGTTTGAAAGAAAGGGGAGTCCTGATCATGTGTACAAACTTGACAAAGCACTCTATGGGCTCAAGCTGGGGCCAAGAGCATGGTATGAAAGATTATCAAAGTTTTAGCTTGAGCATTACTACAAGAGAGGTAAAATTGACAATACTTTGTTCTTGAAAGAAAAAGGTAAATATCTCTTGGTAGTTCAGATATATGTTGATGATATAATTTTTGAAGCATCTACTGATAGGTGAAGTAAAGAGTTTGCTAAACTAATGGGAGTGAATTTGAAATGAGCATGATGGGTGAGCTTAATTTCTTTTTAGGCTTACAAATTAAACAAAATTCAAATGGAATAAAAGAGTTGCTTAAAAGGTTTAAAATGGAAGATTCCAAAGAAATTGACACTCCTATTGCATGAGCAACAAAGTTGAATATGGATGAACCTGGTTCATCTATCAATCAGAAGTTGTATAGGGGAATGATTGGCTCATTGTTGTATCTCACTGCTAGTAGACCTGACATTGTTTTCAGTGTAGGCCTTTGTGCAAGATTTCAGGCAAATCCGAATTAGTCTCACTTGACTGTTGTCAAAAAAATTTTGATATATCTAAAAGGCGCCACTGATCTATGTCTATTGTATCCAAAAGGTAGTAATTTCAATCTTCTGGAATATGCTGATGCTGATTATGCAGGTTTTCTTGTGGATAGAAAGAGCACCTCACGTATGGCACACTTTCTTGGCTCATGTCTTGTGTCTTGAGCCACCAAAAAGCAAAATTCATTGGCCTTATCTACTGCTGAAGCTGAGTATGTTGATGCTACTTTATGTTGTGCTCAATTGTTGTGGATCAAACAATAATTAAAGGACTTTGAAATTGATGTTGGTTATATTTTCATTTTTTGTGATAACACTAGTGCAATTAGTATGACCAAGAACCTGGTTCATCACAAGAGAACTATGCACATAGATGTTAGGCATCACTTTTTGAGGGATAACTATGAAAAGGGGTTGATCACTGTGGAATTTTGTGCTACTGACAAGCAAATAGCTGACATCTTCACAAAAACCCTAAGTAGAGATCACTTTGAAAGGAACAGGTTAGAATTATGATGATTAAGATCACCTAAAAGGACTAGCTCAGAATTCACAATGAAAAAAAAAATAAAAAAAAATGAAAAACATTTAGTTAGAAAATCTAGAAATTGTGTATATAATTAGATTAATTTTTACTCAATCTCATACTTTCAATAATAGACTCTTGTGCCATGTGTTAAAATGACTCATTAATCTCTAATGATATTTTTTCTATTTTGAAAAATTTAGACTTACACAAGAGAACTCTCAGTGAAGAACACGGTTCATCAAGATTACTCGGTATATTTTCTACACTCTGCATAATTTGAAATAACAATATTTGGATCATGACCTGCCATTAAATACTCTCATCTTCCAAACACAATCCAATTCTCTTCTCTCCCATACCCAAGCACAAAAATGGCTAACATTCCAGAAAATCCTTCATCTCCACCCAAGGAATTCTGAAGACTCATTTAAATCTGCTACTGAGGGGGAAGAAACAGTTTCTTCTGAAACCGAACATGTATCCTCTGGCCCTAAAGTTACTCCTAAGATAATTTCTGAAATTGATACAAATTTGGAGAATAGGTTTGTGCTGGTAGGGTCTATAGCAGGTATTGAAACTACACAGTCTGGAGGAATTGGTGGTAAAAATAAAAAAGAAAAAGAAAAAGAAAAAGAGAGCAAGGGTGTTCGAAGTGCTGTGAGGGGAAAGGGTAAAAGAGTGGTTGATTCTTCACCCACTCCCGTCAGTTTAACCAAATACACATGTGCAATAGTTGTTTGGGGAGAAACATCTGCTGGAGTAGATGAGAGTGTAAAGAAAACAGGGGGAAGTGGGTTTGGTGAAGCCGTTGAAGGACTGGTTCAACTTGGGAAAACTATAGATGAACCTGTTTTATATGAACAGGAAACCCTCGCAGACTTACTGAAGAGAGTGACTGAAGGTTATAATCTAAAGAAAAAAGGGAGGTTGGTACAAGGAAGGATCATTTTGGGGCTAACACTCTGATTGCTTGTGATTATGAGGTCCATGCCACTCCAAATGAACCTGGTTCATCCAAAAAGACACCAGTCAATAGCAAGGTCAGAGCCTTGGTGCAGGAGAGTGGGGCAAAGGAGGCTGAGATAGCAAGGCTGAAGACACGGTTGGCTGAGGTAGAGTCTGAGAGAGAGATGCTCTCAGAACTGATCTAGAAAGGGAAAAGGAGAAGAATGATGGAATTCTTCAAGACATGATGAAACTTCTCCAAGCCAAAAACCAAGCCCCCAGTTCTTCCAAGCCTTAAACTCCTAGCCTAGTGTAGATCTACCAGTGACCCAGTTCGGGATCTTTTTTGCTCATATTTTCAGTGTTTTATTTCTTTTTATGCTTTGTGGAAGAATCGTATCAATCATCAATGAAATTCACTGTTTTTGCTCTAACTGTTTGTTTATATTTCTTTGATGGTTAAAATTCTTAGCCTGATCTATGATGATTAATCCATGATTGCATTTGAAATAGCCCCAGTGGCCATGAGTAAGTTTTAAAATCTGGTTATGTCACATTTTTTATGCAGCTTTTCGATGATTCCAAAAGTGGGAAAAAGGTTGTGCTTTACACTTTGAATAGTGATGTTTATAACCTAATGAACCTGGTCCTCGATGATAAGTGATAAAAAGGAAAAATATTTCTAACATTGTGTTGATGTTGAGCTAAGTTGAAACAGGGCCTAAGCTTATGGAAGAACAGAGTTTGTCATCATCAAAAAGGGGGAATTTATTGGCCCAAGTAAAGGATAGTTTTGAAGATTGACAAAGGAACTAAGAGATGAACCAGGTCTATCACTGGTAGGCATAGACATGGGTAGATTCAAAGCACGTGAGATGCATATGCAGGAGATAAACGAAATATGGCATAATAATAGATATCTCCTGATTGATAAGATTGCATAATTGAAAAGGAGAAGGACTCCTTAATCAAAGAGAACACTATCCAAGATAAGGGAGGAGTTAGAGGTTGAGATCAACTAGAACTCTTCCACCAAGGAAGAGTAGCATTAGAACTCTAGATGTTTTCTACTCTACTAACTCTATAAATCGCAGAATGATCTCATTCTACAGTTAATGCACAAAGCATAAGTTAAACGTGAATTGAGAGCAAAATACCAAGGCATTTTGCAAGCAGTTCATGTGTGATTCAAGTGTGCGAACCTGAAGCTACATAAACCAGATAGAAGAACCAGCTCCAAGTGTATGTCTTTTATTCTAGTTCAATTGTAGTAGGTATTTTTATATTGTATCTTTCAGCTTTATCTAGAGGCAATTGTAATAGGTACTCAGAGTATTCAAGTTAGAGTTAACTTGAAGTTGTCGTAGCAGTTAGAGGCCGGTTGCCACAACGGGATTAGAGTTAATCCTAGGTTTACAAAAGTATTTTGTAAATGCTATTTTTCGCTCAGTGATTTCGTGGAGAGTTTGAAAAAATCCTACTGGGAAGCAGGTCGTGATCTTTTCACTTTTTGAGCCAGGTGTTTTTCACGTAAAATACTTGTGTGTCTTTAATTTCTGCATTTATTATTCCGCAACAGTAGTATAAGGAACACATAGAAGAATCAGGTCCTTCCATAATCTGTGCACGCGAAATATTGGACAACATACAAATCACACCCTTCCCCCCCCTCCCCTGTGTGGTATTGAAGTTAAAATATCACTACTGCATACTTTCTCTTAGTGTGAATCTTTTTAACCCCTTTTATTGTTTTACCTATAGAGTCTTCTTGTTGCTAGTGCAATTGTTTGTACTCCTTCTTCCCATTTTTTCCTTCTTATTGCATACTTTCCTGCTTTTATTTTTCTTACTGCATACGTATATTGTAGTAATTTGCGATTTATTATATAGTTTTCTTCTTTATTCCTACTTATGATGTCATTATTAATAAATATTGTGCTTTATTATAAATTTAAAATGCTCATTTTATATGTCTTCTAGATAGACTAATAAATAATATTCATTCATCTGATTGCTTGATCATGTAAGATTTCAATAACAAACTAAAAAAATACTATATTGACAGATAATATATTATGCAATGTAAGAGATAACTCAATAGAATTGATGCCAATAAATTTAATAGGGATTCTTTTAATGAGAAAGACTTTTTTAAATAAAAATAAATTATCAGCAAAACTAACTACAATTTCACAAGTTACATTAGCTTTAATTAAACTATAAATTTTTTGCGTAGATTATTGTGAAAGAAAATAATATTTTAGTTGCCAAGAAAGAACCAACAAACAAGTACACTTTTGAGATAATTAAAGTAAAAAATTCGCATTTAGATATAAAAATTTATGAAGTATTATTTTTTTTGAGTAAATAATATTAAACATCACATATTTGTTACTCTGATTAATCAACACTAAAACAATATAAATCAAACGAAGAATTGGGAAAGATAAATGAGACCTCTAGATGCATCACTCAACTATTAGGAAGAAAGTTGGGTGAGGTGGGACGTTGGGGCCCACGTGAGGGATTGGAGTGTAGAAGTGTGGTGATATTTGATGAAATAAGCTCAGGGGTAATTTAGTCAAATTACTCAAAAGATTATGTTGAAGCTACGTTAAAGTAAAGCAATCATATTGCTTCATTTTAACTGAAATTACCAAAACGCCCTTTATGTGCCAAGCATGTTGACCGTCTGCTGCTTATCCTCTCTTATATATAAGCAGTAGATATACATATATATGAACTATTTTTATGTAAATATTTTATCTTTTTCTGAAACCGCCAGCTAAAAGTCTTAAGCATTACTCCTAAGATCAATGTGTCATTTAGAAAAAAAAAACTAATATTTTATTATGGTGAATTAATTAGTGTGTATCTTGTAAATTGCTTTAGAGGTTATACATATGACTGATATGCCCAGTCAAATTTTATTTTTTTAAATTATTAACTACAATTGAATATAATGGTGCAAATAAATTTTTGTTAGCTATTTAAAACCTTAGTCCTAGTATTTTTGTTGTATAATGTAAGTAACGAATTAAAGGAGATATAAAAGATAAAATAATTAAATTTTTGTCTATTAACAAGTTTAGTTGGATATTACCGAACAAAAGGTTATATCCTTATATCGTATTGACTCGAAAGTCGATATTCCTCCTTATATTATGTAATTATATAGTTTATTATTTTCATATAGCAGGAAATATAAGGTTTTTCTTAATATACAATAAAATAGTCTAAAGGTTAGTGTAATTTTGGTTGTAGTATAATTATTTCAAATTTCACATGTATATGAAATAGTAAAACATTTATTAGAATCACATAGTAGTTCCTTTAAGTAGTAAAATATATAATTATTTTCTTAATATGTATTCTCTAAATTAATTCTATTTCTACTCAATTCCGAATATAGTTATTTATTATGAATATTATATCAAAATAGCCTAATTATAACACTAAAATAATAATTATGTTCACATCTAATTTCACCTTGCTAAACTAATTTCAAGGCAGTGTCTCCTATAAATAAGTCCTTCTTCACTTGATGTTATTCACTCCTCTAATAATTCTAGGCGAAAGAAAAATGGCCCAACAATTCAACTTTCTCCTCCAAGTCTCTCAATCATTGTCGTTGCTTCTTCTTTCTTTCATGTCTCTTCCGCAACGAGTGGTCTGAGACATAATTTTCTTGATGGTGAGCAACCCATAAAAAATCCAAATGACCCTAAAGTTGTGGAAATCGCAACATTTGCTGTGAACGAGCACAATAAGGAGGCTAAAAGTAAATTTCAACTTGTAAGAGTGATAGCAGGAGGAACTGATGTAATTTCTGACGGTACCGTTTATCAACTAGAAATCAGCGCCAGTGAATCAAATGTTATCACGACCCGTCTTGTGGCTATTTTAGTGAATCGAAACAATGTGAAAGAACTTCTTTCCTTCGAATAATTATCTTTTTCTTATAACTTAAGTGTACAATCATCTAAAGACGATTATATTCAAAGTATTTGTATGAAATAATCTTTTTGAATTAAACATCTTATGTTGCTCTATTGATTCGTTTGGCCATATTAAAGAATGACAATACTATTTTTTGGATAAATCGTTCTTCCAGTCTTTAACAAGTTCCACTATGAATATTTTTCGTCCAATAAATGGTTTGGACACCGTTATATTTATGTTATTATAAAATAAGTAATAATTTTTACTAATCAAAGGTTCATATTACAAAAAAGAGAGGACTCTAAATTTTTTTCGACGAATACATATATTTAAAAAAATTTAAAAAAATAGTTCTATTAATGAAATGACGTATACTTCACAGAACAAAGTGATGCTATGATAATTAAGTTCGTTAATTTGTCGGGATTTCTCTATATAAGGATATCATTAAGGGCGTTGATGCGCTTTAAGTTAACACATGACCATCACCTTTGTTGGCTGCGAGAGGTCTTCTTCATTTTCGCCATATCCTCAGTTTCACGTGAAAAACTGAGGACAACAATGTTGGCATCTCAAATAATTATACCATTGATGACTTCTACTTGAGTTTCTGGTGTTATTTAGGTGGGTTACAAATGAAATAAAATGGCCTAACCATTCTGGCCCAGTAGCCATTTATGAGAAAGAGAACTTGTGTTCACTAGTCGCTCTAGCAATGACTGTTTTTTCAAACTCCTTGTCATCAATCTTATTCATGCGATGATCTATAGCTTGGGCTATGAAAATTTTCATTTAAGACTATGTATCAATAAAATGAAGGAAATGTTAAGTTTTTAATTTATTTGAACCTACAAAATTTTAATTTTGGGTCAAGTTGTGGACTTTGAGAGAGAGAGAGCATCACTTTTGTGGAATTGGATGCCTATGGTTTCTCAATCCAATATAAAACATTTTGATTACATTATGGAACCTTTGCCTATTGAAATATTTACTTTTATCACAATTCTCGTATTTGAAATGTATATTGATTGGATTTCAATGTGGATTCTCTCAAAATCGTCATATCAAGGAGTTGGTGTCTGGGATACTCAAGTCATTTTTTTAGCAGTATGTCTTTTACAAATTTGTACTTCTTATTGTGTATTCTCTTTCTCCGTGATGATGGGAAATCTGAGTAATATACAGGATTAAATTCCATTTTATTGTGGTTGTTTCCTAGTCTCTTGCTCCTATTAAGCCTAGCCAGGGGCGCATCTATCTTATGGAAAGCGCTGTCACGTGATACCGCTTCGCTGAAAAAATTTATTAAATGTACATATATAGGCAATAAGTAAGACCAAATTAATTCGTATAAATTGATACATGTGACACCACTTACTAAAAAGGCTCGCTGGTCTGTTAGTTGAGCGCTTCAAGTGGCTTCAAGAGTTCGAATCCATTTGGTGAGACACTTATGTTTTTATTATTTTGGAGACTTTATTTAATAAAATATTATTTTTATTAGTGAGGTTTGAACCACTAACCTCTAACAAAATTAAGGAGCAACAAAATTTACTTGAGCTAAAATGCATTTGTTAGTCAGGTTGACAATAAATATAATCAAATCATTCTTAAAAAAATATTTAGTACTATTTCTAATAAGACTATCATGGATACATCTTAAAAAATAAAAACTTGTTTTAGAGAGTTATAGTAATGTTCTGAATTTTGTGTTTTATTTTAAATATGATGTCATTATAGTAGTTATTCATTGGTTCACTTCTTTGTTTACTTATTAAAAAATGTGACACCGCTGACAAGAAATTCTGCGTATGCCACTAAGCTTAGCCTTAGTAGAAGTGGGCAGCAACACTGGGTGGACTGGGGTGGTGCAGAAGAAGGGATAATTCTCGAATGTCGAAAAAGATCCAATGATTTACGAAAAAACTGAAATACACATACTGTCACGACCCAATTCCCACCACAGGCCGTAATGGTGCCTAACACAGCCGTTAAGCAAGCCAACGATAATCTACCAACACAATCATCCATTCATAATAGTTTTAAAATAAAAAGTCTCATTAATAAAGTGAAATTTAGTTTAGAAACCATGGTAAGGTACTGTCATTACTACTAAGTCGTGAAGTGTAACCAGAATATAAAGCATAATGAAATATGTATCAAATACAACCATAAACATCTACTAATGATCTCCAAAACCCGGTGTCACAAAGTACATGAGCATCTAATAGAATATATACAACCACCATACATATTGTCTGGAATAAAATAGACAGAACAAAATAAACATCCGGGGAAGGAGACTCCAAGTGTTGATGGTCAAGGCATGGAAAGAAGCTCACCACAAGGTCTCCAACAAATGCGGCTACGCGCCCGAGTAACCACGTGAATGACCTATCTACGTACCTGCACAATTAGTGCAGAAGTATAGCATGAGTAGGTAAATCAATGTGTACCTAGTAAGTATATATTATAACCTCAAAGAAGTAGTGACGAGGTATCGACATCGATACTTACTAGTGGTATAATAACAATGTACATAAAGTAGACATGTATGAAACACACCAAATAGCAATGAGACAAATAGATATAAATATTATGATTCTCAAACAAGAAGAATTCTGAAATCATTAAATGCCATAAACTGCCTCGAAGGAACAGGCGAACCAATATCAAGTACAAAATCAAACCTCAAGATAGGATAACTCATATGTATGCTTACACCCTATCAAGTATTACGCATGAGTCTGTCGATGCGAATGGCCTGATCTCATTAGAATAGTATTACACAGTACTAACGAAGCGAACGGCCCGGTCCCATAAGAATAAATCATAATACTGTCGAGGCGAACAACGCAATCCCATAAGAATAATTTAAAATAATGTCAAAGTAAACGGCCTGACCCCATAAGAATAGAGAAACTCTCTCACTTGCGAAGATACGTGCGAATCGAGAAGACACGGAACTACCTATCACAAAATATCCCGCAATTTCAAAGTAAAAGAATCGGTCAATACATAAATTCTTGTCTATATCTTAGTTGTAAATTCAAGTAACTCAACAAGCAAGTTTAATTCAAATAGTACGGTCAAGGCATGATGTTGGTCTAAGTCTACACGGACATAAACATGAATCTAGCTACGCACGGACTCTCGTCACCTCGTACATACATATCACCCATAACAAGTATCACACAATAATTAAAATACCTACCGGGATAATTCCTCTTACAACATTAGGCAAGAGACTTACCTTGCTTTCAAGTCCACTACTCGGCTCTCAAGCCTCACTAGTCACCTCAGATCGATGTCGAGTAACCCGAAACTAGTCAAAGGACATACAAACTAATCAATATATGCTCAAAAACTCATAATTTAACTATTAGAGTCAATTCCCAACTCCACTCAGAAAGTCAACAAAAGTCAACCCTGGGCCCACGCGCCCGAATTTAGGAAATATTTGAAGATAAATGTTACCCATGCTATTACGAACTCAAATATATAATTTATATCCAATTCCATAGCCAATTTTATGGTCAAATCCTATTTTTACCAATTTTTAGGTTTTTCACCAAAACTCCAAAATTCTACAAATTTTCATGATACAATCCTCACCTAATCCATATATTTAACTCATAATTGGTAGAAATTACTTACCTTATGATGTATGATAAAAATCCCCCTCCAAAGAGCTCCCATATCACCGAAGCCAAGGGAAAAATGAGGGAAATGAGCCTATGCCCGTATTAAATTCATATTCTACCGAGGGGTTTCTTCATCGCAATCGAGGAAACATTCCTCACGATCGTGAACGCCAACTGCCCCATGCCTGAGATCCTTCATCGCGTTCCTGACCCACATGTTGCATTCACGATTCCTACGGCCCGCATCCCTCTGCATTGGCGGTCATCCAGCCGCATTCATGATGGCCTAATGCCTGCTAGCCCATCCTCCCTCTACCTTCTTCGCGTTCGTGATGGCGCCTCCACATTCGCGAAGAGGAGTCAAGTCCTCCCTCGTGTTTGCGAATCCCACTTCATTTTTGTGAAGGGAAATTCAGTGCCCCCTCAAAAATCCTCCATCACGATCGTAGAATACCCTTCGCGATCGTGGAGCACACTAGCGAACCAACAACTCCAAACATGAAGGAGTTTGGACCTTCATGAATTGCACACCATGAATTGCACCTCAATTCCAACTTAATGAACTAATCCAAACTTACGTCGAACATGCCTAAACAACTCAAAATGATCCCAAATTTTACACACAAGCTACTAATCACTATACGAACCTATTCCATGGCTTTGAGTTGCAAACGAACTTCGATAACACCAAGAGTATACTTCAAATCAAACTTAGAAGTCTTTAAAAAATTTAAGATATCAACTTCCAACAATAAGAACCGCAATGCTTCCGGTCCACCCGAAACTCGATTCGAACATATGCCCAAGTCCATAAACATCATACGAATTTATTCGAACCTTCAAATCTTGATTCTGACGTCGTTTACTCAAAATATTGACTCTATTCAAACTTGGCCACCTTAGGCCACTGTTATGGAACTGTGTGTTTCATATTCAATCCGAACCCTTACAAAACCAAACCAACCATCCCCGCAAGTCAGAAAATAGGAAAAGCACATATGGAAAGTCTTAAATAGGGAAACAGGGATCTAGAAAGTAAAATGACTGCTCTGGTTATTACATTCTCCACCTCTTAAACAAATGTTCGTCCTCGAACGAGTTTAGAATCATACCTGAAGTGCCGAATAAGTGTGGATATCTTCTCCGCTTGTTCTCCTCGGTATTCAAAGTCACCTCCTCGGCTGGTTGACCCCTCCACATGATCTTCACCACTGAAATCTTCTTGGACCTCAACTTACATGCCTGCCTGTCAACAATGGCAAGTGGCTCCTCCTCATAACCCAAGCTCTCATCTAGATAAACTGTGTTGTAATCCAACACATGGAACCTATCGACATAGTACCTTTGGAGCATAGACACGTGGAATACCAGATGAACTCCCAATAAAATAGGAGGCAAAGCAAGAATGTATGCAACCTCACCTACTCGCTCCAAAACCTCGAATGGACCGATGAACCTTGGACTCAACTTACCCTTCCTTTCAAACCTCATGATACCCTTCATCGATGAAACTTTCAAAAGTACATTCTCGCATATAATAAAAGACAATCACGCGCTTTCTGATCCGTATAACTCTTCTGCCTGGACTTTGTTGTGCAAAGCAGCTCCTGAATAAACCTTTCTTATCCAAAGCATCCTTTACCAAATCAGTACCATATAACCTAGCCTCGCCGGGCTCAAACCAACCGATGGGGGAACGACATCGTTGACCATACAAGGCCTCAAATGGAGCCATCTCGATGCTAGACTAATAATTATTATTTTAAGCAAACTCAGCAAATGGTAAGAATCGATCCCACTGCCCTCCAAAGTCAATCACACATGCTCTCAGCATATCCTCTAGAATTCGAACTGTCCCCTTTGACTATCGTCGGTCTGCGGATGAAAGGTCGTGCTGAGCTCTACCTGGGTGCCCAACTCACTCTATACTGCTCTCCAGAAATATGAAGTGAACGGAGTGCCTCGACCTGAAGTAATAGAAATAGGCACTTCATGCAACCAAATGATCTCCTGAATATAAATCTGGGCTAACCTCTCTGAAGTGTATGTAGTCATCACCATAATAAAGTGTGCAAACTTGGTTAGTCTGTCGACAATGACTCAAACGACATCAAATTTCCTCAATGTCCGCGGCAAACCAACCACTTAATCCATAGTGATGCGCTCCCACTTGTACTCTGGTATAACCATCTACTGAAGTAAGACACCTGACCTCTGGTTCTTGTACTTAACTTGCTGGCAATTCAAACACCTTTCCATATACTCAACTATGTTCTTCTTCACCCACCGCCACCAGTAATACTGCCTCAGGTCATGATACATCTTTGTGGCACCTGGATGAATGGAATAATGAGAACTATGTGCCTCCTCTAGAATTGTCTCCCTTAGGCCATCAACATTAGGAACACATAAGACACTTGAGTCGCAGAACACCATCATCCTCGATATTAACCTCATTGGCATCACCTAGTAGTACTGTCTCTCTGAGAACCATCAAGTGAAGATCATTAAACTAGCGGTGCTTCATTGGCTCGAATAAGGAAGATTGATCCACAACACATACAAGAGCTCGACTAGGCTCTGAAATATCCAATCTCACAAGTCGGTTAGCTAAGGACTGAATGTCCAAAGCCAACCTCTCATCTACTAAAATGAATGCCAAACTACCCATACTCTCGACCATTCTGCTCAAAGCATCCGCAACCAAATTCACCTTGCCCGAACGATAAAGTATAGTAATATTATAATCCTTCAATAACTCAAGCCACATGCGCTGCCTTAGATTAAGATCCCTCTATTTAAATAGATGCTGCAAACTGTGGTGATCGGCGTAGACCTCAAACGACACTCGATAAAGATAATGCCTAAAAATCAAGCATATGGTAACTCAACTCAATTCGTGAAACGTCAAAATACATAGTATACATCCCTGAATCGGATGGAAAAAAAACTGGTGATGTAATCTATGCGGCCTTGAGCTTCTAAAAGCTTGGCTCACAATCATCGGACCATCTTAACTAAGAACCCATATGGGTTAATCTAGTCAAATTAGCTGCAATAGACGAGAGCATTAGTCAAGATGGACTGAACACCCGATCTTCAAATCCATAAATGCTTCCAGAGCATTAATTAAGACGAAATATATCACTAGAAACTCATAGTGCCCATATCTAGTCTGGAAAGCCGTCTTTAGAATATTCGAAGCACGAATCTTCAGCTGATGATACCCAGATCTCAAGTCGATCTTTGAGAACACACTAGCACCGTAAAGCTGATCAAACAAATCATCAATGCATGGTAACAAATACTCATTCTTTATGGTGACCTTATTCAGCTAGTGGTAATCAATTCACATCCCCATACTCCCATTTTTCTTCTTCACAAATAATACTGTTGCATCCCAGGGCGATATACTGGGGCTGATGAATCCCTTCTCGAGCAACTTTGGAAGCTGCTCCTTCAACTCTCTCAACTCCACTGGATCCATACTATAAGGAGGAATAGAGATAGGCTGGGTTCTTGGTGCCACATCAATTCCAAAATTGATATTACAATCCGGTGGCATGCCTGAACAATCAGCAAGAAATACACTAGGAAACTCTCGTACCATAGGCACTGAATCTACCATGGGATTCTCCCCCGCAGTATCTCGATCAAAGGCTAGATAGGACCAACGACCCTTCTCGGCCATATGTCGAGCCTTCAAGAAAGAAATAGCCTGACTAGATATATTAATAGATGAAACTCCCCACTCCAACCTAGGAAACTCTGGCATCGCTAAGGTAACAATATTGGCATGGCAATCGAGAATGGCATGGTACGGGGACAACCATTCCATGCCCAGGATAACCTTGAAGTCAATCATATCGAGCAATAAAAGATCCGCTCTGGTCTCATACTCATAGAAAGCCAGTACACAGGACTGGTAAACCCGATCCACAATAAATGATTCACCCACGAGCGTGGACACATATATATAGGAACACGAAAGGACTCATGATACACATCTAGATAAGGAGCAAATAGAGAATAGACATATGAATAGGTAGAACCTGGATGAAAATAGTACTAAAGTATCTCTATCGCAAACAGAAATAGCACATATGATTATGGCGTCCGAGGATACCACCTCTGGTCTGGCTGGAAAGGCATAGAATATAGCCGGAGCGCCACCTAACTGGCCTCCACCTCTAGGACAACCCCTACCCACCTTCCCTTAGCCTCTGGTTGGCTTGACAGGTAGTGCAACAACTGGTGCGGTAATCATGGGCTTATGGTCCTACTGTACTGCCTTGCCCCAAAGTCTAGGACAAAACCTCTTTATGTGACCCAACCCCTACACTCGAAACAACCTCTATGAATAGAAAACTGCTAACTCTGGTCTGACCCTGACAACCTCAATATCCACTGGAGGAGCCCTATATAGCTGGTGAACGGTAAGTGCTCTCTGGAATGGAGCTGAAATAAGGATGCATTGGAGCACCCTAAATAGGCTATGGTGCTGAATGCATGGGCCTTCTAGGATGGCCCCTCATGAACTGACCTCTGCCCCCATAAGGGGTTCCACTAAATCCACCAGAATTCCGAGGCCGATTATCCCTCGACATGAACTCTCTACTCTTGTTTTGGATGCACTCGATCCTCCGAGCTATCACACAACCTGGAAGTATGGAGTTCCCATCTCTACGTCTCGGGCCATATATGGTCCAACTTCTTGCACATGTAACAACCATCATATGATGCCTTGTATAATGCCTTAGTTTTACTAGTGTTTTCTCTGCCCAAATTACTTTTTGGATTCTTCATGAATTTTTTGAACTTCTTAGCAAACATAGCCATATCAAAGTCATCATCATCTGATTCACTTTCATTAATAGAATTAAGGACCAGGGTGTTATCTC